>NC_092205.1:89080224-89163508 GCF_043381705.1 Parasteatoda tepidariorum | reverse complement strand
AAGAAAACACATTAAATTTTAAGGAACTATATTCCTTAATAATAAAAAACTATTAAGATACTTGTTTACAACTTTTTATGACGAATATATTTTTAACATGACACTTACTATTTACAATTAATACACAATCAATTAACAATCAATAAAATTTACATTACTTTTCGAAACTTATCTTGATTAAATTTTTTATACAGTTAAAATTTAATGATATACAAATCATTTCCCAGCATATAATCATAAATGATATAAAATGCTCCAAGAAGATAGAAAATGGTTTAAAAAATTTCTTAATGGTTACACTGTAATTTGCAAAATATTTGAATATTGTGATAATTTTATATACTTGATCATGTTATATTTTTTGAGCCATTAAATGAAAATGTAATGATTGTACTTAAAGACTGCTCTGTAATTTTGAACAGGCCAAATTCAGAAAATTCAGGCCAAATTCTGGAAAACAGTCTTTCGACAGAAGCTGTTGTTGTGTGGGTAGTATTAAACCAACACCTCCTAGAAAAGAGTAGGCCTCTGCACGGGTTACCATAAATATCCTTTAGTAGTCCAAACGTAATGACATATTTCGTATTTTTCATCAACTGCGCAGTTAACTTCGTCACATCGGACTACTAAATTGATCCGTGCTGAGGCCTTCCTTATTCTAGGAGGTGTTGCCTATCCCTGGAGGAGTTTTCGGATAAGGGTACCACTTTTCCACGCGAGAACTAAACACTACAAAACTACAGTAAAGTAAAATTAAAAGCAATAAAGATTGATACTCATTAGAAAATATCGCAATTTCGAAAAGATTAAAGAGATAAAAATGAATCAGAATTCTTAAAAACAAGCCAAAAGCGCTTAAAACATCTATAGTTAATTTCCAGTGGTTGGAAAAACTACATTTTCTTTGTACTTAACTGTAATTGGAACTGCTATATTACAATTGAGGTTAACTGCAACAACTACTTTTTTTTAACGTAGCGACTACAAACTACTTTAAGACGAGAAACTTAACTGGAGAACTTAATTTTCACCAATGTTCAAAATGATTTTGAATAAAAATTGATATGAGGAGATATTAAGAAGGTTTACATGAAATAGTTCTTTATTTATTTTAAGGCACTTTTTACAAATTTGTTCTTTTAACCTTCAAACTCTATGCGTTTCTCGGCAGTGATTTAAGAAATGCTAGAAAATTCTCAAATATTTGTGATTTGAGGGATCAATATGCTTTTTTATATCTTCCAAGAAATAAAATACAGTGAGAAAAATAAAAAATGGACCACCCTGAATAAATTTTGATCTCATGATCGGATCCTCACATTCTAGAACTCAATCTTAATGACTTGAGAGGGTGACTATGCTAATTAATTAATGCAGATGATATTTTAAGATTACGACATCAGACACAAAAATGCACTTTTTACTTCCGGTGAAATCGAATTACAAAAAGTCAAATATTTAAAAATCGATTTCTCATGAACAATTCGACCGATTTCGCATGGTTTATTAACGCTCGGCCACAGAGGCATTCTCATTGCGTACGTTGACAGGCCCACGATGGATTTGCACCAATCAGATTCGATTTTTTTTTTTTTTTTTTTGCGTTTGAGCTTTTTTTCTTTATTTAACTAACTTTCAAAGTAGTTGATGGGAATCTCTATAAACTACTGTTTTTTTTTCTTACGTATCGCACTACTCACGAAACTACTTCTTTTAAAAAGTAGCTCCCTACACTATAAACTACGGAAAAAAGTAGAGATTACAGTAGTTTCTGTTAATTTCCATACATAATCTTTTAGCTAGAATGAAATTATATTCGCTAATACGTTGAGGGTTAAAATGAAAAAAAAATTTAAGTCATTTTAATTGATTGCTGAGACAAAGTAAAGACTATAAGTAACTTAATAATCACTGTCTCCATACCTCACTCAGGAAATTAGCAACGCGTAATTTTATATTTCAATCAAATTACAGAATACCCTCCTCTCGAAATTACTTCCCGACTTCTCAGATAATTACTCACAGATTTTTTTTAGTATTCAATTCAGGTAATCATGGGTTTTGAGTTTCTCCATTTGTTTATTACTCATTGGCAAAATGAGCGTCGTTTTGGATTTGTTGGCGTGCGCACCTTATTTGGACCTTATCACACTTTTCAACTGTGGTCAAGAGTAATAGTAAGAAGTGCGCATGCGTCGTCATTGCGCGCGTTGCTATGACGATGGCTGCTGTTTGATAATTTTTCTGGAATTCCTTTTTTCACTCTTAATTTTGTTATGCAGCAAGTTGGTGAGTTTATTTTTGAGAAATGGGACCAGAGAGATCCCAGAAATTCTTCTTGAGTTGTGAATAAAAGAGAATTTCATCATTTGAACGATATTTTTGTTTCTATTGCTTTAATTAAGAATCAGAAATTCTAGCCTACAGTTCTAACTGGATCGTTTTCAGTACTAATTCAGAAGAATATCGCAAATAAAGAGGGTCCCGAACTGATTGGCACGGTCCCAAAGGTTAGAGTTGAAGCAAGAAAAAGAAAAAAACGATGCCAAGGCCTAAGCTTACCGAGGCTGAAAATGAAAGGATTCTGTTCATAAAAAAAATTAGACAACAATAATTTAGCCAATGGATAACCTGTGATCGCAATCACAATTTTTTGTTCAATTTAGTTTCATTAAATGTGGTTTAAAATATTATGCATGTCTTTTTTAAGTTCTATTCCCCTAATTTTGTAAATGTTTTATAATGGATTTTTTGTGAGATGTCTTCCTTGGAGGAGGAGGAGGGGGGTGCAAGATATGTTTCATCACACAATTTGGTGTCAAAAAAATTTTTACTTTTCTTTTCGACTTCTAACATATTTTCTATAAGAAAAAAATTGCTGTTTTCTTTTCCTTCCTTTTTTTCCCTTTGTTTTTTTCAGACCTCTCTTTTCGTTGGATTCACTACTGATTTCGTAGAGAACGTAATATCACTTGACTTTGGAGCAGTATGGTCACTTTCGGGTTTTGTGGATTTTAGTTATAGAATCAATCTATTAATCTACACAACACCAATGAAAGGATTATCTGCTTCCACGCGATAGCGTTTCACATACAAACTCTATCAGCGAATCCACCTAATTGACAGGCTTTCTTCCAACCATTCTATACACTTTCAGTGGATTCCCTCACACGTTGGGATTGATGGGAATGAGAGGGCCTGACTTCCTGGCCAAATCCGCTGCCGAAGAAGACACTGATCATTGTGGGAAGCTTAACTTTAGTGAAATTTCTTCCCTGGCAAAAATGAAATTAAACAAGACCATAAGAACTCCTCCCAACCTTGCTACACCCTATAACAAAAAAATCGACGCACCAAGAAGCAATCATCCGATTGCTTCTTGGTGCCAGATTACGGTGATGCACAGCTCGATCAGGCTGGAATGATGCCGACTGGGGACGTATAGTCTTTAGCGACGAATCCCGCTTCCAACTGTGTCCTGACGATCATCGAAGACGTGTTTGGAGACGCACAGAGCAGAGGGGGGATCCTGCCTTCACTATGGCACGCCACACCGGCCCTCAACAAGGCATTATGGTCCAGAGTGCCATTTCCTTTGACAGCCGGACCCCGTTGGTCATCATTAGAGGTACACTTACTGCACAGAGGTACGTTATACGACATCCTAAGACCTAAGGCCAAAAAACTTATCCTGAATGTCATTGGTGCTCTACAGACATGGCCTCCCCTGCGCATATTCTGACTTGTCTGGGGTTCGGTAAAGATGAGGTCTTGCGAGACTCCAGTCTTTTTATGAACTTTTTGGAGGTGTTAGGGAGTCGTCTAGCGCTGCTAGACGATTCCGAGATTAAGAACAACAACAATTAACGAATCCAAATAATCCAGAAATTTTTTATCAAATTCTCTTCTCTGCTAGGTAATTGAGATGAATAAAATTTACCCTGTTGATATCAGATTTTCTTCCCATGAATATACTAACTATGAACTTGCCCGAATTTTTTTTCCCTTCCCTAAACGCCGTAGAGTGTTCTCCCATATTGTTGATTGTTATGCTAAAAAGGTGTATTCTATTGTCATCTACATTTTCATTCAACTAATATTAAAATCTGTTATGTTGCGGTAAAGCGTTGTCTGCAATAATGAGACTTTATTTAATGGAGTTTTTTTCTCTTTTTTTTTTTCGTTGTTGTTTCGTCGGCGGTGACGTTTTAATAACTCCACCTCTTTTTCGCTTCTCTCCAATCGCAAATTTTTCTTCCGATCTCTAACACTTCAATAGACGTAAATGACTCTAGTATCGCTAATGTTTTAAAAAAAAAGAAGGAAAGAAAGAAAAAAATGCCTTTGATCTCTTTTTTCCAACTCATTATTATATTTTTTTTCTTCTTTTCCTTTTCGTTTCAAGTTTTTTTTTTCTTTACTTACTTTCTTTCTTTTTTTTTCAAATATTTTTTCTTCCTGTCGAAGCGAGCGTTTGTTTCGTGCGAACTCAAAATTATCTTTTATTTCGGTTCNCGTTGCTTTGTCGGCTTTTTTTTTTTTTAAATCTCCTTTGCTTTTTGAGTTAATTTTATTTTATTATTTATTTTAAGGCTACTCTTTCCATTTCTCTTTAATAAAAAACTGTTTTACACACAAAACATTTTTCATTTTCAACGGACTTTTACCTTTTTTTCCTTCTTTTTATATCTCCTCAGTTTTTTCCCTTGTCTCTCCCCTCCCCCCCTTCTCTTTCTCATCTTTATTTTCCTCTTTTTTTAATTTGCTATCTTGCAACTACGTTTAAAAGTATTTTTTTTTACCGAATTTAAATGCGGAAATAGCCCGAAAAAAAACCTGGAGTAAAATTAAAAGAATAAGAATTGCAGAAGTCTCTTTGCTTTCTTACTCAATAGAAAACCTCTTTTTTTATTATTTTATTTTAGCAAAGGAAAATTAAAAGTAACTGATATTTCCATTTTAAAGAAACGCCAGTCTTTGAAGTCAAAGTAAAATTTCTTTCTAGTTTTTTCATCTTCACTTAAAAAGGGAAAAATCTTTTCGCAGCCTCGTGACTTGCTGGCAATCCATCCCCCTCCCTTCTTTACGAAAATAATTACGCATATTCTACAGAGAAATTTTTATAAATGTCGATTAGCCAGCTCATAAAAAGAAAAAAGATTTCCCCGCCTTATTTGAGAATAAAATTTAAGACGATCTTTCCCTTTTTCAAACTTTTTGAAAATAATAAAACATTTTTACTTATAATTTTTTAACACTAAAAAAAAAAAAGAAAACTGGTTTTATTCACTGAGAATACATTACGGATAAAATTAAGGAACGCTGCATAGAAAGAAAGTTGTTTCAAAATTCTCACAAGGAAAATTTTAATTTAAAAATTGCAAACTTTTTACGATTTATGAAGTTTAAAGCTTACTTATTGGGAATAGTGCCACTTTTAGAAGAAAAAAAATTTATTAGTATAATTTTCACTTCTTCCAACATATTAAAATATGCAAAAAAGTTAAAAAATAGTGTTGTTTATAAGCTAATTACGAGATTTTGATGCAAACAGAATATAATTTTTATATAACTCTTAGAGAAGATTTTAAAAAATAAACCAAAAGTACAAGTTTATGTTATAACAATAAACATCTTTATAGTAGTTAGGTATTAAATAAAAATGAATAACTTGAAACGATTCATTAAAAACAATTATAAAACAGTCTCTAAATAATGAAGCTTTTAAATTTATTGTTTTGTACCGAGTCAACTATATAAGGATCAGGTATTGGGAGAAATTTGCCTTCGTGGAGGACTTTTTGATGGAACTAACCCGCCTTTAAGTTACGTGGAGAGGAAAACCACGAAAACCTTCCAAGGTAAGCCCGACGGCAATACGACTCTAACCCATGATCCATCTACCACTGAGGATATTTCACGTCAACACTGTGGCCAGTGCGAGCCGGGTGCGGAATTCGTATCGATCAGTCATCTCTGGGATTCGAACCCGGTTCACCTCATTGGAAGGCGAACAAACTATCCCCTGAGCACACACGGCTCTAAATACATTCATTAATTTTCGTTACTCTTTTCTTTTTCATTCTGGTACACCCTAACCATATTGTGGAACCACGATGGCTCAAGGGATAGAGCAGTCGCCTTCCAATGAGGTGAACAGGGTTCGAATCCCGGCGATGATTGGTCGATACGTGGAAGGTTCTCGCGATCTTCCTCTCCATGTAGTGCAAATGCGAGTTAGTTTCATCAAAAAGTTCAAATTTCTCCCACTACTTGATCTAGGAGTTTCCTTGTCTTCTGGATTGGGTTCAAAATTACAAGGCTACGGAGTTAATATTAGTAGTTGTAAACCCAAAAATTGGGTCGGCTGTTCAAGGACTGTTATAAAATACAAAATAAAACATATTGTGCAATCCTAAGAGACAAGGTCTAAAGATAAATATAAAACTTCAATTAAAAATTAAAATCACTGAACAAAATGTGTTAAATACGCAACAAATGTGATTAAATCAGGTTGCGTAACATATTTTGGATCTTCACGAGGTGCGAAAGAGAATTTTGCTGACTTTTTTTTTTTTTTTTTTTTTTTTTTTGATGTGTGGAGAGATCAATCCTTTTCTCTTTATTTTATGCAATCTCTCTCTCTTCTATTAGCAATTCAAAATAATACTTTTAGAAGCCTTTAAGTTAATACAACCGGAAATCGATAAATGTGGACCGGAATGAAAGAATATTTTAAGTTCTTTCTCTCTCTCTCTCCCTCTCTTCCGCTTGAAAACAATTTTCCCTCATGGATATCCTAAAAGAGCACTTTGAACAGTTTTTTTTCCTTCAGGAAAAATCAATATTTTGAATATTTAAAGTCTATCTAGTATAAATTAGATAGCGCGTTGAAAATACTTACGCAGTTTGTCCTCGATTTAACTAACATCCATTTACGAAATTTAACGTAATTTTTCTCGATTAAAGATGAAGCAAAACAAAAACTTTTTTTAACACTAGATTGCTCAAGGAAGTCATTTTGACTGCTTTTTGATTTCAATTATGAAAACAGTGATGTATATAATGACACAATTTCTTAGAATTTTGTGACTTTTTGTGCAGAGTTTTATTTTTTATTTACTTATCAGCCATCATTGGGATTCGAACCCCGTTCAATTCATTTAGAAGACGGGCGCTCTATCCCCTGAGTCATCACGGCTCTTATCAAAATATTTGATGGACAAAAAAAAAAACACTTTGAATATAGTGTAATTAAATCATTGCATAATACTAAACGAATGAGAAAAGTTTCTTTTCAAACACCTGTCTCGGGGTAATTCATTGAAATTTTCTCAACGAATTTACATCCCTTGTCCAAATATTAGGACACTAGCAGAAACGATTAGCTATAAGAGAAACACTCTTCCATTTACTATAAAGATATTGAAAGGATTCCACAAACAGGGAATTGATTCAATTTTCTCTCACTAGAGGACCCTTTATTCGTTATAGTGATTTGAAACGAATACCTATTATTATTTTTTTTTCCTTCAAAAATCAGAATCAATAAAATATTTTATCAAGCTGTTTCGATCGATGCTTTATGAGTGAATTTTTTAGAATGTTTTCTTTTTTGAAAAAAAAAATATTTATTAATAATCACATTATGTCCTTCCCATAAAACCAAGTCAATTTCCTAAATGACTCTATTCTGTTTATGTTGGGGGGCCTTTATAAGAATGGAATTAATTCTCTTAAAATTAATGCACCAATTTGTCAGAGGTTTATTTTTAGGACCATGAGTTTATGGTTACGGTTAATACAAAAATGGGCTTATTTTTATATTTATTAGTGGCTTCTTCATGACAATGGACCTTTTTTGTGTCTTTAACACGTTTCAAAAACATTTAATAGACGATTAGTGGCAACAAAACTAGAGAGGGGAAAAAAAGCGTCCCCTTTTTTTACAATAAAAAACTTTTGAGGGAAAACAAAGTTTCAGAAAACTAGCCAATTTACTAATTAAGAAAAGGAGTTTTATGCGAACTCCTCTGCAATTATGAAAGTTTTTAAGGATAGAACAAAGAAACTTTTGTCTGTCTTGTTGTTAATTGACTGCGCTTCGTTCATTATTTTCGAAACATTAAACTCTAGAAAGTTTGTACATTAGTTTTAATGACCATTTCGAAAGAAAAAAAAAGCAAGTTTAATATTTTTAAATAACCTCTTTCCCTAAATATAAAAAAAATCCAGAGAAACTTTTATTATATAGCTTGACCCTATAAAATGGGACTCTTTGATCAGTTTTTTTTAACAATTATCTGATAAATTTTTCTATGATAATCTCTGGTGCTCCATGAATTATTCTTTTTCCTAATCAGTTGAATACAAAACAAAAAAAGAGTCCAAACCACTACCTATGAATTCTATGATAATCTCTGGTGCTCAACGAATAATTCCTTTTCTTAGTAAGTTGAATACAAACAAAAAAAGAGACCAAAACACTACCTTTGAATTCTATATAGCTGGTACTCTATGAATTATTCTTTTTCCTAGTCAGTAATACAAAGCAAAAAAAGAGACCAAAGCACTACCTTTGAATTCTATGATAATCGCTGGTACTCTATGAATTATTCTTTTTCCTAATCAGTTGAATACAAAACAAAAAAAGAGTCCAAAACACTACCTTTGAATTCTATGATAATCGCTGGTACTCTATGAATTATTCTTTTCTTAGTTGAATACAAAGCAAAAAAAGAGACCAAAACACTACCTTTGAATTCTATGATAATCGCTGGTACTCTATGAATTATTCTTTTTCCTAGTCAGTAATACATTTCAAAAAAAGAAACCAAAGCACTACCTTTGAAAAAAGGCAAAATAATATAGAAACAATGTAACTAACTAGACAAATGGCAATTTTGTTACTTCCATTGTCACCATTGTCAGTGACAGTGCCCAAACTCAGAATAAGACAAGTAAAAAAATTAGAAATTTTTAACAATTTTAAACTAATAAATTTGTTTTCACATCATTGGAAACAGAAGTCATATGTCTAGAAGCAAATTTTGCACATAGGATTTGGGTTTCACACTTTAAAAATTTTACCGAAAGGGAAAATACTCCTCGTAATTTTTTTTCTTCAAATTGTTATTTTTTTTATTCTGTTGAAGGTAAAAAAAAATCAATCAGCGAGTAATGTATTAGAAGGTGTGGAGAGGGTAATAATGACGCATTTTTCATGTTTACCGAAATTAGAAAAATCATTGCTATTGCTCTAACATTGCTAATAACTACAATAAAAAGCTTTGCGACTCAAAATAGTATAGGATCTAAATAATACCTAATATCTTTGTTTTCTGATGACTTTTCAAAATTGTTTTATATCCCTTTTAATAACACTAAAGAAGGTGTTAAATGCCTAAGTTATTGAATTTGCAAACTTACTTAATGGATTCTAAAAATAAAGAAATATTTATAAGAATTAAATATATTTTACTAATCGTCGGGGAACTGGACATATCTAAAATGAGTGTTTAAGAAAATGGACACAGTAAAGCGTTCTGTTTAAAAAAAATGAACACATCTCAAAATGTGTGTCTAAGAAAACGGATGCAGCTCAAAATGTGTGTTTAAGAAAACGGATGCAGCTCAAAATGTGTGTTTAAGAAAAAGAACACAGCTCAAAATGTGTGTTTCAGAAAATGGACACAGCTCAATATGTGTGTTAAAGAAAACGGACGCAGCTCAAAATGTGTGTTTAAGAAAACGGACGCAAATTAAAATGTGTATTTAAAAAATGGATGCAGCATTTAATTCTGTTTGTAAAACTTTTCTTATAAAAATTGTTTTTTTTCCTCCTTTTTTTTTAATGAATGAACTTTTATACATTCCAATAAATTCGTAATTTTATGTCGTTCAATTGCCTAAATAACTTTATTTTAAAAATACATTTATTTAGTCTTTTTTGAAAAGTTGTCAGTTCTTTTTACAAGTTTTCACGGGTTCTATAGATTTATAACAGTGGTATTAAATTGAAGCTGTTCGAATTTAAATATTTATAAACCGTTTTAGTGCACTGAATACGTGAATTTACATCTACTATCGAATATTACTATCGAATTTACGAATTTACATCTGTGATATAATCGTCTCTAAATTCCGGGACGTCGTTTCGTAATGATTATGCTTAATGTCTAAAGAAATAAGTACAAAATCCCTCGTTTAGCACTCAAACTTCGATCGAAAATCTAAAAGGCGTATTTTTTGTGTCCATTTTCTTAAACACGCATTTCGAAGTGTGTCCAATTTAAAAATCTCACTGACGTAATAATTTCTTTAGAGACCATAGTCTAATTAACCCATAAATCGTAAAAAAAAACTTTAAAATGTTCTTTAGTTAATTATTCAATCAAAAATTTTGTTTTTACTCTGTATAATTTATCTGTTAGTTCGAATGTAATCTTTGTTATAAAATGGTGATAATTTATAAATGTAATCCTTATTTTGAAATTTACCATTCTATTTTAAATTTCCCTCCTCAAAAATCAGAAGATGAGTTTTCTGTCAATTTTTTTTTATATATATATAAGACGCGTTGAAAGTTTCAATCTCTTCACACTTTTTGTGCAATACAGTCCCTAGCCAAATTATTAGACGCGCTATAAGATTATAAGTAAAATCTTAATTATCAGGTGATACTCTATACAACTTCATTATTTTTATGCCGCCGAAACCGGTTAGAACTTGTTAACGTTCGTGTATCAATTTGTTAACATTGTAATGCATTACGCTGAAAATAAATACGAATAGGAAGTATATGAGAAATCTCTTGAACAAAAACCCATTACATGCTTGCGTAAATATAAAAGTACTGCATATATACTGGTGCAAAACATGTAACCATTAAAAAACTACAGTGCGTCAAATAATTTTGGGAAAAATATACTTGAGGGTGCACCTTGGCGAAATTGGCGACTTATGTTTGGCGCCATACTTGTTTGCCGTTACGCCGCGGTAACCCACAAACAGGACATTTATATTTATTACTAATTAAACCTTCATTCATACACCAGTCAAACACTGTTTTTTTTTCATTGTTATTAAAATCGTACAGAAACTTAAGATTTATCTTATTGACAGTATTCATTTTTAGTACCAGAAGCAAAAATAACCTTACCAGCCGGTATCCAAAGTAGAACTAACGGATCCTTGAAATTACATTTAAAAATTCATTTAAAAACAACGCTAAATTCTAAACTAATCAGAATCACGATTAAAATCTAAACCAATCAGAATCACGATTGGTTTTCACCATCGCCTAGCTTGGCNAAGTACTGTATATATACTGGTGCAAAACATGTAACCATTAAAAAACTACAGTGCGTCAAATAATTTTTTCTAATTATTATAATGTACTAATATAATACCTGATATAATAAATATTCTATATTTATATAATATATCGTCTAATTTATCCAATCGTCGAATTTATATTATCTATCGTTTAATTTAACTAATTGATACACGAACGTAAGCAAGTGCAAACCTGTTTTAGTCTGGTAAAAACAATAAAGCTGTATAGTATCACCTGATAATTAAGATTTCACATAGAATCTTTTAGTGCGTTGAATAATTTGGCCAGGGACTGTATATGCCTATAGTTAGATTGATCCCGCAATATCTCTATCACTTTATCTGAGTGCCTTGGTACTGATGATAGTCTAGAAATGACCGTCTGTTTTTCTTTCTTAATTTGTAAAAATATTGCCGTATTTTCTGTATGCTCCCGTATGTAAGATTTGAATGAACTGCGCATGCTCGTGTTTATTTTAGATGCTACGTATCTTTATGTATTATGTTGGCGTGATAAGAGAAAGCTACAAGCACGCTATTTATAGCTGTTAAATGTTGTTTTCTGTTTAAGCCTGCCTTCGAACTTAAAACATGGACTTAGAATGCGAATTTAAAGAAATATATTAATAGAATTAAGAATGGAATCGTGTTGGTTGAACGAAGAAATCGTCTACGTCTATTGTAAATGTTTGTTTTGATTCAAAGTTCAAACGATATTCCACTACGCTATCGTTTTTAATTTTAGGAGTTCTGTGAAATATCTTATTTCCACTTATATTTGATATTTTATTATCGTTTGATATTTTTTCACGAACGCGTGCGCATTTCACCAGAATTGACGCAAGCATACGGTATTACTTGAAATCTTGGGTACGGAAGCTGACGTAAGTTTGCGAAATCTTCCTATTATAAAATTATGTTTTTCCTAGATAGCAGTTAAGCACCAAAAAATATTAATGAATAAAACAATTTACACACGCCATATTTTGCGACAGTTTTTATTGTAAGATATAATTTATTCGTAAAACAATGTGCGAAGCTCTGAACGTGAGTCAGCTTTTGTTCTCAGTTTATGATGTTCTGAAGCACTTGAAACATACGGACTGTTTCTTCATGTTTCTATATTTTTGAAGCAAATGAAGTTTTTAATCACGTTAAGATATTTGACACTTGTTCTAATTCTGATGAGTTCTTGATGTTCCGTTTATTGTATCTAACACGACTGTATTTTGATTTCGTTAATCTTANGGTTAATTGTTTTGGCTAAAAGTATCACATTTTGGAGGAAATAAGTAAATACCCTCTTCCAAAAATGTTACCGATATAAAATTTGACCCCCAAATCTCTTTTGCAATTGAAGGTGGAATAGCATTAAATGTTCAACTTATGGACCAAAAAATACGGTATGTTCATTTTTGCGTTATTTTACAACTAGAACAAAAAAACTTTTTATTTTAATGTAAATAGAAATGTACTTTAAATTTGAACATGTTTAAGGTTGAGAAGAGGGTTATTATTTCTTGCCACACATTTAAATTTAACATATGCCCGAAAGATGCACTGTGGGGTCACTCCATATTTCCTAGATTATAAATTTCCTTCATTTCATGAATGTATATTTATTTTTAATCATTCCTTAATCCCTTTTTAAATAAATAAATCAGTTAATTAATTTTAATTCAATTTTGTATTGATCAAATGAAAATAATTCTATTTTCGATAAATGTTATGTCTAGCTTTTTTTTTATTTCAAAGTAAGTGTAAAACTACTTATTATTCAATGTCGCGACTACTGAACATCAAAATCTATTTTTATTCCAAAAATCTATATCAAAATCTATTTTTAATTTTATAAATCTATTTTTATTATTTTTATTTTTATCTATTCTGACTTTAACCGCATTAAGCATTAGCATTAACGTTATTAGGTTAAATTTAATATCCAACGAATTTTTTGGTCTTAAATCTTCAGCCAAACTATTTAAATATTAACATAAAGATAATGCAGGGATGGCTGAATTGGCTAGATTTTCAGCAGGGTTTTTTTTCCGATAACGCGCCTTTAACGGATCTCCCCACCCAAATCAAATTTTTTGATGATCTTCCATTGATGGAGCAATATAATCTTGATGGTAACCATCAATAATTCCATCATGAACCATTTTATTTCTCGATGGTAAACAACATAAGTAACCATCACCCAAATGTAGGAATTCGTACTGATTTATGATGGTTCAACACAAGAATAGCAACTTGTTTTGATGATTTGTTCATGTTGAACAATCATAAACCATCATAGTTTCCAAACCATTAAACCATCATAGTTTCCTAGAAATCAAATGATGGAAAGATCATGAACCACCATCACCCCAATGACAGACTTACGATGGGAAAACATAAAAAGAAGAAAACAAAATTGTTTGATGGTATATTCCTGCTGAAGCAACAAGAAATATTGTTCAACCATCATGAAAATGCATTGTTGTACCATTATGAACTATCACGAGTTTCCATCATAGTGCCTAAGAAATCAAATGTTTGAACGATCATGAACAACCATCTTTCCAATGTAAGAAATCGGACTGATTTATGACGGTTTAAAAAAAACCAAATTGTTTTGATGGTATATTCCTGAGAACCAACAAGAATTCCTACTAAACCATCATGGAAATGTATAAATGGAACCCTCATGGATTGTTGGTCCGTGAGAATCAAACTTCTCAAGATGGTTAACCATCATTGGGCATATCAAAAACCATGAACGCATAATGGAAAATGTTGGATGATGGTAACCATCAAATGATGTTGGTCCATCATGAATCGCATTGAAACCAACATAAACCATCAAAATTTTTTGATGGGACCATCAAGGATTTTGTCTTGGGCATGTACTCGAAAAGAGTCGATTAAATAACTGATATTTGATTGATCAGACTGGTCGTGCATAATTTATCTCCCAAAGCCTGTCTTTATTAATATTATTATGCAAAATTTATTATTTCATTTAAAAAGTCATTTGGATAAAATATTTTTTCAAGTTTCTATCTCGAGGTCTACAACTGCTACTTAAGGTATACGGGCTGGGTAAAAATCGGCGACTTAGCCAAAAAAGAATTCGTTTTTTTTTTTTACTACTTATATTTAAACTTTAGTTCATTAGCTTTCCAAAACAAGTTAAAATTTTTACCTCCGAACTTTGGAAATAAAGTTTGTTGTTCTTCTCGTATGTTGACAGACGAAACTGAAACCGTAAGTAAATTCACGAAAACGTAACTAAAAACTTTTTTGTTTCGTTATGAGTTTTTAAACCCTTATTTATTTGATTAAATTGTATTTTTTGGACGAATTCATTTTCAAAAATTACATTTTGAACTATGATTTTTTTCTTATCAGAATTTTCTTGCATTATCTGAAGAACATTGATTTTGAGAAAATTTCTTTACGCTAACACACATCACAAAAAAAGTTTAATCTAGAAATCTTTGAAATTTTGAATGTAGATTTTATATAATGTTAGCGATGTCTTGAATGAAAGGCCAAGATGCAAATTTGAATTTGCAAGTATTATGAAGTTTTAAGTGAGAATATTAAAAAAATTTCCTTAAAAATTCGATATTAAACATTGCATTAATTCTATTTCATTGTTTTTTCGAAAGATTGTTAACATTTTAATTCAAAACACAAGTAATTACATTATTGATCTAGAATAAAATTCATTTAATTTTAGCGATTTTTTAATTTAAAATTAAAATTTTAACTTGACATGAAAAATTCTTTTTTCATCTCAAATTTGCCTTTACTTTGAAAAGTATTTTACAAGTTTTTAAACTTCACTCTAAATGTATAATTTTAGGACCCCTGCTGACCAAATATAAAGTTAAAATTTTATTTGAGCCTTTTTTTCAGAAAAAAAAAGAAGTGTCGAAACTAGTCGGTATTACCTTTATAAAAGTTTTATGATAATTATCATAGTTTGTTGAAGAGCTGTTACCGTGACATAAAAAAATTTATAATTTTTAAGCTCAAATTTATTAAATTTTTAAAAAATTCATATTTTACTAAATTTTTCAAATTGTATTAAATTGCTAAATTTCTTTATTTCATTGTACTCCTTGTACGTTTTCTACATACCCTAGTAATTTTAAGTTTCTAAGCAGTCGAGTTTTTGAACAAACAAAACAAAATGTAACGCTAATTAGAGCATTCAAAACAGTGTCACATAACGGATAAGCATATTTTTTCTACGTTTTTCGGCATATTGTGTATTTCTAAGTTTAAATATTAGTGCTAAGTTTCCTAAGTTTAAATTTTTTTTCCAAGTACAATTGATTATTTTTCAAATCCAGCTATCCTTTCATTGCGCTACGATTAACATATTAATAAAATGTGCTTTCATGGAATTATAACAATTATGTCTGTTACAAACTAAATGATCTTTTTTTTATGGACTTTAAAGAAAAAAACTTTTATGAAGATCAAGGAGAAATAACGGTTTATAACCGGAAAACTTGTTCTGAAAAAAAAAAAAAAAAAAAAAAAAAAAAAAAAAAAAAAACGAATTTTCGCACTGACAGTAACTCTTTTTTTACAGTACGGCTCATCTTCATTGCGCAATAACTCTCGAGGTAACCAATTTTCCATTTCTTGATTTGCCGAAAATCAGTAGGGGAGAGTGGGGTCAATTGTAACAGGGTACGATTGTAACAGAGCAAAAATTTCCAGCGTCGGGTTCTAGATTTGGTTCCTAGGTGGCGCACAAAGTGTATTTAATAAATCTGCATGTATTAGAATATTATATTGTAACAAACTAATTTTGTTTAAACAAATAAAAATTATTAACCGAATATGTAAGTGGACACCTTAATTAACATTTCAAAAAAAAAAAAAGATTAGTTTTGCTAATTAACTAGCATTGTTTTTAACAAATGAAGCTGAAATGGCGTCTTGGGGACAATTGTAACAATAAGTAAAGGGACGATTGTAACAGCTGAAAATAAATAATCTTATGTTTACAAACCATTACTTAACTCTTTAAGAACCACCAATAGTTTCCTATATCATTTATATTATGTTGCATGTGCATTATTTTATTTGTCACCTTTCACAGCATAAATTAAAATTTTTAACCCCTTAAAGTTAAAAGTTTAACCCTTTAGGTCTCTGCTCATTATTATTTTTACTCCTAAAATATCACTACTATTTTGATCAATAAAAAAATATATCACAACTATGATAATATGTATAATTAACTATGTTTTAGTTGAATTTATGAACTGTTACAATTGACCCCGTAAGTGGGGACAATTGTAACAAGTGCACGACTGTCAAAAATTGTTAATAACTAACATAATAACATTTAAAATAAGGTATTTATTTTTTTTTTTCTAGTAGAGGATAGTCTACATTACTCGTCTGTCAATTAATACTAATAATGTATTGGACTTTTTGTTAGTTAAAATTAGTTAAGTAAAAAATTTTACAATTGACCCCACTCTCCCCTAATTCTCAAAATGTAACAGATGGCAATCCAATTGTAGTTTTTTCAACAAATGGAGGAAAACCATTCTTCTTTCTTGATCTTCAATGATGAATGAGAAGCAACTGCGGGGGTTGGTGTGCGCAGCGAACAGAGAGCCTGTTAGTGTATCAAAAGTTAGAAACAAAGAATAATTTAAAAACAATCTTGGAAGCTTGTTTAAATTAAAAGTTAATTTAAAAAAATTTTATTAATAAATAAGTGTTATTAAATCATTATTTTGGTTTTACGTTTTATTAATTTAAGGAGGACAAATTTGTTTTTTTTTTTTTGGTGTGCAGTTTTTCCAATAAAATTTGCATTCGGCAGTTAAAATCCCATCAAATGTGTTTTTCTTAAAATGAAACGTCCTTCTCACAGCCCCTGGCCAAATTATTAGATGCACTATAAGATTCAATGTGAAATCTTAATTATCAGGGGATACTATACAGCTCTATTGCTCTTACGCGGTTGAAACCGGTTTGCACTTGTTTACGTTCGAGTATCAGTTGGTTAACATTGCAATGCAATAGGTTAAAAATAAATACCAATAGGAAGTATATAAAAAATCTTCCTAATTAAAACCCATTACATGTATGTTTAAACATAAAAGTATTGCATATAAACTCGTACAAAACATGCAGTTATTAAATCACTACAGTACGTCTAATAATTTGGTCTAATTACTATAATATACTAATATAATGCTTGATATAATAAATATTCTACATTTATATAATTTATAGTCTAATTTATCCAATCGTTGAATTATTATTATATATCGTCTGATTTAAACAATTGATACACGAACGTAAACAAGTGCAAATGGGTTTAGAACCACGCAAAAACAATAAAGCTGTATAGTATCACCTGATAGTTAAGATTTTACATAGAATGTTATAGTGCGCCGAATAATTTGGCCAGGGATTGTATATCGTAAGACATGAAATATTTGGTTCAATATAAATAATAAGCCACATAAGGAAATTGTTCAGAAGCGTTTTTTAGTGACCGTTACAAAAGTTTTTTTGGCGAGAAATACCTCAATTTTCTTGTAAACAAAGAGATGTTTCTACGCATTGTACTTCAGTGAAAATTCCGTGAAAGTGTAAAATACCTATCTGAAACAATGCCAATGATTACATTAATAAAAAAAAATGTGTCTGGATGCAATGTGGCTTATTACTGTATTGCTCCGAACTCTTTACGTGGATTATGAAATGAATTCAATATACATAGTTTGAATATTGCGGTGAATTTCTTTTAGAATACCTTCACTGCAAAAGGCCGTTCAAAAATTACGCAATCAGTTAAGAAGTGAGTTCGCAGATTTGCTTTTTCGCTGACATGAAAAAAGAGGGTTATGACAGAAGTTTAAGTGAGGTATAAAATCCTTTGATTTTAGTCAAAAAAGTAAAAAAAAAATTTGAAGGAAATTAATCTTGATAACATATAAAAATTTGATATTAAAGTTAAGTTTGGGATAAGAAAAAGTTGAAAAAAAAATTTTTTTTTTCTTTCAACTTTCGACTACAAAAGGAAAACAGGAAAAAATATTTTCAAAACTATACATTAAAATTTTATTATTTAAAAATTTGTGATAAATCTTGTTTCATGCAAAGTTACATCTGATATTTGAATTCAATCTTAAAATAATATTATTAAAAGTCTAAATAAAAGCAAAAAAAAAGGGATGTAGCAACTTTTTTACGTAAGCATGAAAGAAGATTTGTGTTTTGCTTATTTTTGCTCACTTTGTGGAATGTTGTCGAATTTGACAAGATATCATGATTACGTAATATTTGAACGGAAAGTTATTTTAAATAAAGCATTAACACTTCAAAATAAAAAAAATAACAAAAACACTTTCCATTGTAAGACAATTTTTTTTTTCTTTCTTTAAAAAAGAAAATTAATTGCGCAGATTAACAAAGGATAACTGAATGAAAAATAATAAAATTGCAAAAACAGGATTCCATTTTGCAATATTTTCAGTATTCGATATAACGTTTACTTCTGCTCATTTTTAACAAATGTCAAATAAAATATTTTTACAATTAAAAATGTTCATTGAAATACAATAATTTTTACTGATCAATATAATATGTACAAATCAATATGTACTGACGCTTCACATTTTTCAGAGTCCAAATTGAGTACTGACAGCACTCTCTCACTCAAATTGAAAAAGGTTCTTAATGTATAATTTGAAAGAGCAGTCACATATATTACACAAGTAGTGTTTTTTTAAATATTTTATGTACATTTCTTTCGTTTTTCTTGTTAATATTCATCGAAATGTTAGTAATACTTTTTTTTTCTTGTCCTATCGGGAAACATAGCAGGACGCGCTTAGATCACACACTCCCCTAGAAGAATGTTTTTGTTCATCGTTTTCCAAAGAGAGGATTGGTAGAACGTCTCAGGCGGCATCCTCGTCGTATTTCGGGATGGATGGCGACGACGCGTCGTGCGTCCAGTTGGGTGCGACGGGTATCCAGCACTGATGATGATGATGTCATGCGTAATGGGAATAAGAGCCGATGTGCGATGTCACGTGACCCGGATGGTGGGGCATCGTGTGCGTGGAGGCCGCGGCTATATTCGAATATAGATTGGCACTAGGATTTGTCCAGTAAGACGTGGGAGCTGGAAATATGCTCCCTGTTGTAGAGGGTATACCCGTATGGGCCCCCACGAAATTCAACTTAGGACTGTGGTGATAACCGGACATAAATAGGTCTGACTGGTACTTGTAGGTGGGATCAGTGGCCGCTGGCTGGGTAGCTTGAGCCAGTCCTTGGAAGTCAAATTTGTAGGCGTACCTCTTGCCATGCACTTTGGTCATTATGTTCTTGTCGTAATAGTACCGCAGTGCACGACTCAGTTTATCGTAATTCATATTTGGCTTGCTCTTCCGTTCCCCCCATCTTCTGGCCACCTCGTCAGGATCGGTCAGTTTGAATTCTCCGTTCGTTCCTTCCCACGTGATGCAATTTGCGTTGCTGCTGTCCGAGAGAAGCTCCAACAGAAATTGCCACAGTTGTATCTGACCACTACCTGCAACGAAACAAACTTTAAAATTCAAGGCAATATGTGTAGAATCAAGCACACAAATAAAAGTTAATAAAGTACAAATAAAGGTACAGAAATGAACAGGGCCTGATCTAGAAATAAGGAGGCTCACCCAAGTCAAATTTATTGATGGTCCCGCCAGAAATATTTTCATGGTTTATGTTAGTTTCAGTGGGATTCATTATGGTCCAACATAATTTAATGTTCACCATCATCCAATATTTACCATTATGTGTTCATGGTTTTTGAAACGCCAACAAACTTCCACCATTCCATGATGGAAAATGATACTTTAATACTATGATGGTTAGCCATCAAGAGGAGCTTGACTCTCATGAACCAATTTTGTTTTGTATTGTATCAATGTATATACAGATCAAATTTCATTAAAATCGGTCCAGTAGTTCTAGAGATAATCGACCAATCTGCAAATTCTCTTAAATTCTTACATCAGTGTAGTTTTTCATTTTTAATATTTTTTTTCTGTCAAAATTTGCATAAATTTGATGATTGGGGGTATGAGGTATTTCTCAACCTTTCCGTTTGATCGAAAATTCTGCCTGCGATTTTCATTAAAACCAATAAAATGTGATTCATGCAACTTTCAACAGAATTGAATGAATGTGACAATAATGATTCCTCCATATCCACATTAAAGAGGGTCCTCCCTTAAAGAAGGAAGAGACAATGTACGAGCCTCATTTGCGGCTTGACGCCTTCATTACTAAACTTGTTACCTAATACTGTGGAAATGCTTTTGAAAAGAGCACCCATTTCCTCGGGGGTAGGATCTGCAGAAAAGGAGGACCCCAAAAGGACACGCGACAACATGCCCAGACAATTAGCAGCCATCAGGCCTCTTTTGCTTCTAGAATAAGACAAAGAATCCCTCCCTGCGGCCAGAAAGAAGGAGGGATTCCTTTTCAGAGAGAGGGATGCTCCTTTTAATCTCGGCCGGAAAGAGCGTGCCACTTAAGTAGGCGGGGAGGGGGGGCATTAGTGGTGGCCCTTGCAGAGTGAAAGATGTAGTTTGACTTTAAATTCTAGCTCTACTTTTATTCCTTGTTTAAGTATTAGTCGGTTTACACTTTTCAATGGCAGGAGAGAACAGATTTAATTTCAGAAGTAATGAAGAAATGGGTATACAGTTAAACCTGTTTATCTCAAACCTCTTTATCTCGAAAACCTATATATCTCAAAATTTCTGAAATTCCTTATATTTATTATTTAAAGACAATATATTTTTCATGTCTATTTCGAAATTTTCTTCTCTTAAAACCTCTGTTTCTCGAATTTCTAATAATCGAGCACAAATCCCCTCAACAACATAACAAAGAACGAAGGTTAGACGTCAAAAATCTTTAAAAAAGATTATTTTCAGTGTTAAAGGTATGTTAAATTTTTTTTTTCTTTTTTGTAAATAGATAAATGTGGTATAATTAATTTGCAAAAATGCCTGTATTTCTCTACCAAAAACAATTAATGCTCTTTTAATCGAATTTCTTAATTAAATTTCTTAATTTTTTAAGTACCCGTATGATTTCAAACCTCTTTATCTAAAATATTTCGCCTTTCCCGTGAGAATTCGAGACAAGCAGGTCCGACTGCATTTTATTATGCATATAAGGAAATAGTTTTTACGATGTAAGAGTGGTTTGTGAAAATAAATCTGAGAATTTCTCTGTTATTTTGATAAGAAATTCAAGAGGTAACAATAGGAATTTAAAGTAGAACAGTGCAAATAATCACTAAGCAGTCAGTTTTAAAGCTCTATAAGAAATTTCAAGTTTCGGGGAATATTTAGGAGTTCTCTTAAAATCACCTTATAAAAAAGGGGAGAAAGGGAACACCTGTTAGTATTTAAAAGCAAAAGAAGGAAGAAAAAAATATTTCAACACTCTGTCCAATCACTGTTGTTGTCAATAAAAGAAAGGATTAATATCATTTTCAAAAAAAGTTAATTTGCGTAACGAAATTAACTCATCAGTAAACAAATAAATCTAGCATTAATTTACTGAAAAACAGTTATATTTATGATGGTTTTCGTTACTCGCTTTCACCAACCGGATAACTCAGAGTATATTATAATATACTCTGAGTATATGATATATTCATTAATTGCAATTTTTACATAATAGTTTTCTATAAGTAATGTTTTTTTAATAAAAAATAAACTATATATATATATAATAATTATTTTATATATAATATAATATTTTTGTAAGCATTAATGTACAATAACAGGGTTGAGACGAGCGACTAAAAATACTGACTAATAAATCCCGCAATTTTATTAAAAAATTCAAAACTAACAACTTTTTATAGTATTTGTTTTAAATTTTACGATCAAAACAGAATGCAAAGAATGCTTTAGTTTTATATTTAAATAATTAGAAATATAAGTCATAGAGAGGTAGTTACAATTGAATCATTAACGAAATAATAAATAAATTAAAGTAAATTCAGTTTCTACCACTTTTTATATTTTTAGTCGCCTTGGCATCCCTGAATCAGAAAAAAAAGGATCATTTTTATAATCTTTAAACGATTGGGTGAAATTTCAATTTGTGAATTTTGATGTTAACTGCAACCGTGGCGGAATATGCTTATTTTGACCAATAAAACGGACTCTTTCAGAAGAAACTTTTTCATCAAATTGAAAAATCAAATTGAAATCATCACTGAAATTGGAAGGGGGGGGGCAAACGAAGTTTGTAAACGTTGATTTTTATTGTTTAACCGTAATAAGAGTTCAAAGTTTGTTACTCTAACGTTATTTCAATGCATCACGTTTTTCTTCATATCTTTTGAATGATTGGTTAAATTAAAGTAATTCTTTTTCAAAAAATTAAGAATCCCTCGGCCCAAAAACATATGAGTAATAAATATAAGGGGAGTCTGGATGAATTAATTAATTATGATGAATTTTTATTAATACTGAAAAAAAAATTCAATATATACTAANGTTACAGCTCCACAGGTGTGTAAAGAAGTAGTAAAGTAGTACAGCATTGGGATTAAGTTTTCCATTTTATTTCACGACAGGGAGGGGCTCATGGGCTTTGAGATATTACCAAAGCACTTTACAGAATGAAAATCCGATCGACCGCTCAAAAGTTATAATAGTAATCCGTTTTTTCCCCGCTGACAGTGCCTAACAGTTTGACTAAATTTTTTCAAGGTTTTCAAAATATACTATAGATAAATTTTACAACTCTTGCAGAGCACAAATTAATTGTATGGAACCGGTAAAATTTTGATTTATGTAAATCTACACAAATGAATAAGGAATGAGTATTAAGAAGAATTAATCTTACCTGACGTAGCTAACCGACTGCTGGTTGGACCAAACATTTGATAAGGATCTGAAACATACATAATTTGTAATCATTACATCTTGGTATATATATATACAAAGCAACAAACTTATAAATTATTATATATATATACATAAATATCCAATAAATTATCAAATAAGAAATTTAATTTAGCCCAATGGTAGCAATATTGAGTACGGCATTGACTGCATCCTATAAAAATTACATGCATAGTCTTCTTAAATTTTCATATAAAATATGAATGTCTATAAATTTTTCTCTGAAATTCTTGTATTTCTAAATTTCCCATAGAATTAACATGTGTAAAGGGTTTGATTCCACTAGTAGTGTAAGACAGGGTGGTCTGACTTTTTCTAGAAAAAATCAGTAACCCTGTTAAAATTTTAAAATACAGATGTTTAATTTTGCGAACATAAATTTCTTATCAAAATAATGATCAAGACCCAAATGAAAAACAGTATTATTGATGATAAAAACTTTATTTTCCTCACCACGTCTGCTGTAATCAAACATCTGTTTCACCGTTTCAATTATGAAAATGTACTGCCATCAATAGATATATGTATATACAAAAATATAATATACACATACTCATAATACACATACAGATACTCAAAAAATAGATTATATACAAGTACTTAAAATATGTATAATATAATTTTGAAGAGTTTCGACAAAATTCGAGCGCCCCAAAATTAGTACACCGAGTACAAATTGGTGAAATCTAATCCATGACTACCTAGTTAAAGAGTTAAATTTTCATGTGTACAAGTTGTTTCATTTACATTTCTGAAAAATTAAGGTATGCATGAGGTATAAATGTTACTGTGAATGACAGAAATTGGTGGAATTGATTGACTTCCACCGGTGAATGTTGACAATCACATAGTAGCTTTGGTAAGTGTCCGAAATAAATACTAGGTCTAGTTAATTACCACTGCCCGGTACACATTTACCCAGTATTCCCTACATCAATGCCTACTAGGCAATGGCACTTATACATACATACATCTATATACATACGTACATATATTTTATATTTACAATATAAGTGTATGAACATGTGTGTGAAACTAAAATGTCTGAACATATGCACTAGATAAAATCATATGTACATACATTTTAGCTACATTCATTTGTACGCATACAAATACGTACAAAATGCAGTANTAATTTATTTAAATAATGTATAATAAAAGGGAGGAGTTTGGGAACCATTAGTTAAATTGCCTGCGTAACGGATATAGTAAACTCCCGGTTATAGTGAACCAAAATTTCGGTCCCTTGAAGGTTCCATATAGCGGGGTTTGACTGTAGTATAATTTTGAAGAGTTTTGACAAATGTTGTTCCCTTGCGAAATTTTTAAAGAAATGCTCCCAAAATTAGTAGAAATGGGTAAAATCTAATCCATGTTATGTGTACAAGTTGTTTCATTTACATTTCTAAAAAATTAAGGTATGAATGAGGTATAAATGTTACTGTGAATGATCGAAATTGGTTCCTAGTGCACTTTAGCATCCAAATAGAGTCTCGGTGCTGCCATCTAGTGTGGCAGAAACTAGACGTCCAAATTAACATGACCAACGGTATCTTACCCATTGTGGTGGTCCTGAAAGAGTGGATACCACCTCTGGAGAACGCACTAGGTCTGCTCGTCGACAAGACCGATTGTGCAGCTCATTGGAAGTTTAAAAAAATGATCGAAATTGGTGATTGTTGACTTAAACTGGTGAATGTTGACAATTACGTAGTCGCTTTGGTAAATGTCCGAAATATATACTAGGTCTAGTTAAGTGCCACTGCCTGGTATGCCCTACATCAATGTTTTTTTAAGGTCAAGTGCCATTGTCTAGTATGCATATAACCGGTGCACCAAACACTAATATTTCTCCTAATCTATCTTCAGCAGATATTAAAATATCGAATAAATATAATAATATCAACGAATAAATTAATATCAAATCGGATAAAGCAAATATTTCCGATCATCACCATAGCGACTAAGTGATTGCTGACATTCACCGGTGAAAGTCGACATTCTCTTGATTTCGGACATTCTCTTGATTTCGGTCATTCACGTTAACATAAATAAGAAAATAACGTCAAATACTGCTTGTTTTTGTATCGTTAAATAAGTGTTGTTTTTTTTTAATTCGATTTTAACCGAATTAATTTTATAGTCATTTTAAATCGAATTAACTAAGAAAAAACTTCCGAGTTTTTAATTGATTCATTTCTTAATCGGATGGTTATAGTTAGGGTCAAAAGAACGAAATAAGATGGTAAAAAAAAAGTTCAAGAAAACATTTCAGCTGAAGGAGAACTTTATAAAAATAAATAAATATAAAAAAAAGGTAACTTCAGTACATATAAATCATTTCAACCATGGAAGAGAAAGTCAACCGTCATAATATGTTTCTAAATCCAATATACCTTAATATGTTTCGCTCCCCATAAATACACACACCGTCATTTATAAGCAGCCGCCCCCTCCGGCTATTTCTGTCTGACAGGGAGGGGATGCAGGGGCGTATGTTAACTGTCACATTCTAATATTAATATACGGTGCGGTTGAAGAGTGGAATATCAATATTAGTCGGTCTCTCCTCTGACTCTCATTGGCGATTTTGGCATGTTTACTTGGCTGTAACGTATATCGTCTGCTCAGCGAATTCATTTTTTTTTTAATAGATATATTCGATACCCAAGATAGTCGGTTGTTGAAAATATACTCGAGTTACTGTTTAACGAAATTAAATTCATCGCAAAGAGAAATCCGTTATGCAGGGTATCTATTTCGATAGGATTTTATATAATAATACAACATCGATATATATGTACTTTAAGACGATCTTTTGTTTACAAAGAATTTTTCTATTTCTAACGAAATAGAACTTTTTTTTTTCTTCTTCTTCTTAATATTGCTTATTGATACGATCTTCCAAATATTATAAAAAATAATTGCTACTCAATTAGAATAAAAGATAATGTAGAGTTACATAACGTGACTATATTACTTGAACTAAAAAAACTCAATATTTTTTGTTTTCTTATTGTACATTATTTTTTATGATAACGTACTTTTAAATGCTATTGCGGAAGTTAGCATGCTTACGACCATGTCAACCTTCATTTAAAAAAAGGAACCTCTAGATCAGGGGTTTCCAACTTACATGAGGCTGGGGGCCGCAATTAAAGACACCAGTCAAATAGCGGGCCGCAATTAAAAACACCAGTCAAATGCCGGGCCGCAACTTTATCAAAATTTCATATAGGGTTCCTTTATGTTTGAAGGAACATTAAATATTACTGTCAGAATTTTATCAAGTTTTAAAAAACGAAAGTATTGAATTACAAATTAAAATAAGAAGTAGACTTTTACCTGAGAAATAAATTTTTTTGCACCGTTGATATGTTAGATTTCACGGTAAACGACGAAATTAGGTTTTTTTTAAGCGAAAGAAAAATATTTTAAACCCATACAGATTTTTTACGAAAATTGCCAGCAAAAAAAATGACAACTAATATATTTTAGTTCACGGACCGGATGTGGCCCGCGAGCCGCCAGTTGGTAACCACTGCTCTAGATAGAATTAAGTTAACTTCTAGGGAACTGCTTTATTTGGTAATTTTTCTTTCTGCGATAGAATTCGATGAACGAATACCCCTAGTTGATTAATGCAGTTTATTTATTTTACTTCTTCTTTATTTATTTATTGGCCGAGAGAATTGCATTTACTTCACCGGAGTTCTGAGCTCTAATTTGTGAGCAAAATCAATGTTGACCATCCATCGATGTTGGCGAGTTCATAAGACACCTGGAGGTCACTAATAAGGGTAATTAATTATCAACTATGTCAACCTTCATCTATCAAAAGGTACCTCAAGATGAAATCAAATTAGCACGTCTTATGTACTAGGGAGTTGTTATTCAATATTTGTAGTGGTAGTTTACGCCACACTATAACCTACAACAAACTTCAGTGATCTCTAGAACTAGACGACTCTCTTAAAATTAGATAAAAACAATGATTAAAACAAAAAATTATCTTTAAAAAGAAATTTTTAAGAAACACTCGGTTAAGAGTTATCTAGAGTTCCTAATATCTAACTTCAATTAGAGAGTTGCGACAATAGTTTCAAGATTGTCCAAAACAGCGAAGTTGCGGGGGAGAAAGATAGTGGATTGGTTAACATTCTTGGCGGAGCATCTTTCCTTCCGCACTTTCTACATCCGTACTGGTAACTTTTAGTACTTTTTTAGCACTTTTCAAAACTTAGAACACCTTTTTTTTTTAATTTTAATTTTAAAAAAAATTGTACTAGGGGACCAAGCCCACTGCTCGTTGACGCTTACCACCAACCCCAATGATTGCTTCCCAGTAATTGTTTCTTGTCATAAAACAGTTAAAAATATTCAATTAAAAATTAAAAAATACACTTGTGCCGCCACTTTTTGCGTCAAAATATTATTCCTATGACACTATTAAGATCTATTAGTGAACATAAATCATTTTTTTAAGCAATCCTTTTTCGAAATAACATTTAAAATTAAAAGTATATTGTTAAAGCAAATTTGGTGAGTTCACAATTGTTATTTAATATTTTTACTTACAAAACGGATGAACTGAACAAAACTGAAAGTTAAATTTTAAATCATTAAACGAATCTTTCCAACCGCAATTCATAATAGTATATAAATGCGATTTGAAACGAAAAACAATAATTTTAAAACTGTTAATAAGATCGGACACCAATTTAAATAACTTTATATTAAAATGTAACGTAGAATTACATTATTCTAATAAAAATAATAATAAAAACAATCCTCCTAAACTCGTAATTTAGAAAACAAACAAAATCAAAAACGTGATAATAACAGTACAGGTAAGTAAGTACCTTTATATTAGGGATGCAAAATTATTTATAGGAAAACAATACTTTTATGACTTATATCAATTTTATTCTGATGACCTATGGAAATTAATGTGGGAAAACAGGATCCCATCATGTGATTTTCCTGCCAATAAAATCGGACCAACAGCAATGGAAAACTGCGACACCACCATATTTTTATATACAGAAAGATTCTCTAACGTTAACAAGGTTTCAGTCACGTAAAAAACAATAAAGCTGTATAGAATATCACCTAATAATTAAGATTTTACATAGAATCCTAAAGTGTATCTAATAATTTGGTCAGGGACTGTATATCGGCGAGTTACCCTAATGGTTTCAAGTATTTAATGATCTACGAAATATTGTTATATATCTTTTAATACAACAACTTTGTTGACTAAATGAGTAATTGCAATGCTTTGATGAAATCGAGCATTACCGCGATATTTGGTAGCCACGAGATATTGAGCGTTCATGTTGTTATTAACGGGCGATAACAATTATTTTTACACTAAAATAAAATAAACATGCATATAAATTCGAGGAACAATATAATTCGTATTACACTGCCAGGAATGAAATTGTATATACAAAATACGCTCATATCAGGAAACAGAAAAGCGAAATGTTAATGAGATAGACGCAGTCATTATTTATGTCGTTCAGTTGCAAAACTAACCATCTCCACATTTCTTGGACAAAGTGATTTTCGGGAATGTGAAGTTCTAAATAATCGTTTTCACCAAATAAATCTAAGAAACCATATCAAATCGATAAAATTCACGCTTTAGATTCGTTTACAACTAACGTCTTCCTCCGCAAAACTGGCTATGTCCTGCGGACAGTAAATTTTCAAAAGCCGGTCATCTTCATATACACCATATATCGTTTTGAAGAAGAGTTTAGTTATTACTTGTTGTTTGAGTTATTATCCATTGGGAAAATGAGTGTTGTTCTAGGTTTTCGCATGGCACAACATTTTTAGTTTAGAACAACTTCATCGACTTCAACAATAGTTCAACTTCAACAATAAATTCACAAATAACGAGTTGTAAAAGTAAAAAAAAACAAGCATAAGCATTAAAAAAAGAACAACAAAACAAAATCATATAAATAAAAGCAAACGATAATTTTTGAACTTCCTGAAGTTAATTGAAGAAAAAACACAACTACTTCCACTTCGAAACGTTTACTAAGAATAACATTTACCTTTTAGTTTAATTAATAAACTGAGCTCTAAATATGTTTACTAAATACATAAACTAAGATAAAAACAACTAAATCAATTATTTCTGAAAGAACTAAACTAATATAGTTCTAACCTGGCAAGCATCAACTTACAAGAACATACTTCGTTTAATGTTAATTTGTTGCTGGAAGACAGGTTCGCAGAAACTGCCGTTTACTGGTTAAATTTAGAAAGAATAGCACGACCTGTGGTAACAGGAATAATAGGAATAACAGGTTATAGTATACCCAATTATTTTAATGCCTAAATACCAAAAAAATGTTCTTTTTATTTTCATCAAGGTGCATTTTTTGAATGTTTTTACATAATATCAGTTTAAAGTATTCTTATGTTGTCGTTATAATTAACTAATACATGATTACTGTTTTGAAGGAAGAAAAAAAAATACCGAAGAATGAAAATAAATAATATTGATAAAATACTTGAGTACTGTAGAAGGAAAATAGTTTTGCGATACCTAAAGAAACGCTGGAATTGAAAACCATTTCATCCCATTGAGTTTTTATTTTTTCTTTATTTTCCCCTTCTTGCATTTTTTAATGTATTTACATAATATTAGTTTAAAGCATTTTTATGTTCTTTTTGTAATGAACTGATGCGTAATTACTGCTTTGACGGACGAAAAAAAATACTGAAGAAGGAAAACAAATGATGCTGATAAAATACTTGAGTAATGAAGAAGGAAAATAATTTTGCGATACCTAAAGAAACGCTGGAATTAAAAACTATTTCATCCCATTGGACAACAAGAGAAGAAACATTAGTACATGCAGGTTTTGTAAACCATGACTTAAAATGTTGCGGCGTTTTTGAAATTCCATCCGTAAAAAAAGAAATTTTGACAAACGGATAAGCAGTAATCCCAATATACCGACCACAATTTTTGATGATCTTACTTCATAAAAAGGTGAAAAAGTAGCTACGTTACATGTTTGCTTTTGTTCTCGAATTTCAGTATTGTTTTAATCAAAATTCACAACAATTATTATCGGGCATTATTTGAACATTTTAAATGAATTATCCCTCCCCACCATGCAGTTGATATTTCAATAACAAATCTTAACATTAAGCTGTATCAAACATATGCTATACAGTATCAAGCAATCACCACAAGAGTCTTAATTTTTAAGTGATATAAAATTTTACATCACACAACATTATGAGCTTCGTGATTTTCAAGTCAGTTTCAAATGGTGCTGCAGTTTCCAAAATTTCTTCCAAGATTCATTGGATTCTTTTGTTGAAGCTCTAAGCTTATACATAAGAGTAATTGCCCATATAGTACCACTTAAACTATGGTTTTAATTTCTGTATTATGCATTATTACATATTATGCATTTTGTGCTGTACAATATGATAATTTAACATTTTTCCCAACATGCAAACTTAAAAATATAATACAGTCGAACCCCGTTAACGCGAAATTATTTCATGTTAACCGAATTTTGTCTTACGCGATACATCATGAAAACAATTTATTATGTACTTTTAGTACGTGTTATGTACTACATTAATGCATGCTAACAATACTAATTTGAACCAAACAAATTAAAATAAGCTTAAAAGTTTTCATGTTAAACGAATTTCGTCTTATCCGATCCATCATGAAAGAAATTCATTAAAAGCTATTAATACATGCTGTGTACTACATTAATGCATGCAAAAAATACTACTTTGAACCAAACAAATTAACATAAACTTAAAAGTTTTAACTACTTTATGATACTATTTTAGCTAAACTATTTCATTTATTTGCTCTTCTTCTACTTCTAGCAAAAGAAGAAAATAGAAAAAGCATTCCTCAAAATGAATAGTTGAGATTTTATTCACCTGCTTATTATCTGTGCCGCATCCAGTTTCCTTTCATGGTAAGTGATGATCAGCTTGAAAATTTCATGTTAAACACTTAAAATACAATAATTGATTGCCTGACGAACGGGATCAAACATGCGTTTCATTTAAAGCGATATTTCCCGTAAAGCGGTTTCGCGCTTATGAGGTCCAACTGTATTTACATTAAATTTAACGAAATTGAGGTTAAGAATTGCGGCAAAACTGGCCAACTGCAAAGTGAGTTTCGCAACCAGCAATATCCAAAATAAAATTTAAAAAATTTACTCCCCCATGCCTCTTCATATTGTGTTTTAAAACACGCCGTCTTAATGCTTCTCAAATCAAAGAGTTTTGTTCCTGATCTCATTTTGGCAAAGCCAGCTTTTTCTGAGAATAGAATTGTCTAATTTTACAATTGAACGACACATTTGAAGAGCTGAGTAGGCGCAGAGTTTTAAATGATATTATGGTAAATCGGCTTTTAAAGTATATCCATTGGCAATAAAGAACATAAAAATTATCTTCTAGTGAAATGACAGCAATTTGTGAGCCAGAGCCTTCCCTGGAAATTTCTTCCATTTTGCTCTTTTTCACAAAGATTATGCCTTGCCTTTATTTCTAGTCTGCAAACTTTCAATTGGATAAATCTACAAATCTCTGACACTTATTTCAACTATTCAAATCGTAACATTAGCACTACTGGTGCTGTTTTAATTTACTCCTGTCTTCTAAGGCTATTCGTCGATTGTTTCTCGCTAAATGTGCTTGAAACCTTCTTCTACTCCAAATGCATTCAAAGACTGTTAGTTTGTACCGTTCCACCAAGCAAAAAAAAATTCTCAAAATGTATTGACGTATCAAAACAAATCAATGCTGTATAGTTAAATAAGATGAAAAGATGATCCCAAAAGTTATCTCAAATTGTTTTTTTACAAAATTTCAAGCAGTACTATCTACTCCTAAGCTCTTCATGAGACAATTGTGATCTTTATTTGAAAATCGAATATGTATAGAGAATGAAAGAAGCAGGTAGAAGGTCTCCATTGAACCAAACTAAACTAAAGAAAAATGTCTAAAACTGAAGAACTTAACTCTCGTCAAAGATTCTCAAAAGGCAGCCATTTGTTTTTGCCACCGTTCGTTGTTGGCGAGAAAGAATAAAAAGGAGTTCGGTTATCCGGGCGGTCGATTTTTCGTCATCTTTCGAGAGAGAGAGAGGCATAAAAATGCGCTAATTTCTTTAGAAAATGAAGAAGAAAAGTGCGTTGAAGTGCTTAAGTAGAGACTTCCGCATGTGTTTATGAAGAATGTTTCGACAAGAAAAATGGTTTGAGAGAGAGACCGAGTAAACAAGAGTTCCTTTTTCCATGCATTTTTAAGACAGCCGACAATTTTTGACTAACGATGAACAAGGATGATTGTAACATGATCATTACTCAGAAGGCAGAGGGGGTTCGTCTCCAAATTATAATTCCTGCTCCTTTAATTCTTCTTTTTTTTCACTTTAGTAAATATTCTTTTAATCCAATCATTAGTCATAAATTATAGTTCAACCAGTACAATAAATGGCATAGCATATTAATATTTTTGTAAGCAAAACTGAGAAGGTAAAATATTTTTAGTAAATAAGTACTCTTTATTAAAAAATGTGATTTAGATTTATTAATCTAAAAAGCACTTTTATATTGAACCTTCTTATCATTCTTATGAAACACAATTATGGAAGTATTCTTATGATTCTTATCGACCATTCTTATTGAACTACTCTTATAAGCCATAATCATGGAACGTTTCTTATCATTCTTATAAAACACAATTATCAAAGCATTCTTATGATTCTGATCAACCATTTTTTTATTGAACTATTCCTAGGAACCATAATCGGTGAGCATTTCTTATTCTTATGAAACACAATTATGGAAGTATTCTTATGATTCTTATCGACCATTCTTATTGAACTACTCTTATAAACCATAATCATCCAACGTTTATTATCATTCTTATAAAACAAAATTATCAAAGCATTGTTATGATTCTTATCGACCATTTTCATCGAACTATTCCAAAAAACCATAATCACAGAACGTTACTTATTCTTATAAAACACAATTATGAAAGCATTCTAATGATTCTTATCGACCATTTTTATTGAATTATTCCTATAAACCATAATCAAAGAGCGTTTCTTATTCTTATAAAACACAATTATGAAAGTATTCTTGTGATTCTCATCGACCACTTTTACTGAACTATTCTTATAAACCGTAATCACAGAGTGCTTCTTATTCTTATAAAACACAATTATGAAAACCTTCTTATGATTCATATCGACTATTTTTATAGTACTACTCTTATAAATCGTAATCATAGAACGTTTCTTATCATTCTTATAAGACACAATTTTCGAAGCATTCTTAAGATTTTTATCGAGCTTTTTTTTATTGAACTATTCTTATAAACCATAATCTTAGAAACATTCTCATAGAAACATTATTATTATGCCTTTAAACCATAATTATAGATTCTTATAGACCATTTTCTTTTAAAACCATTCTTATCATTCATATTAATCATAACTATAGAGATATTTTATCCTTTTAATGGACCATTATTTGTAAACAATGAAACGAAGCGCGTGGCTGAAGAATTTTAACCCATTAACGCCAAACGGTGTACTTCTAGAAATGGTTTTTAAAATGCAGGTTGGATATTTTGAACTTAAATCTGAAGAGTTGAAGCTAACTCATCTAAACACAAACTGCCAACTTAAAAATTCACCGCTTTCATCATGAGATTTTTTTCTAAATAATAAAAATGGTACAGTAAAACCTCCGAACAACAGTCCCTTACGGTTACTAATTGTTCAAAAACAAAAATATACAAACAGCATCAAACTACAAAAAAATTTTAAAAAAATACATAATTGCAAACAAGATGACGTACCTACTTTTAATAATCATTATTATAATTTATTATAATTAACACTTTTTCATTAATATTGTCATTGATTTGCGTTTCACCACAATCAGAGAGTGAAGGTAATTTTCGCAAGCTTATTCTTTTTTTTTTAACTATCCCCAATAACTTTTAGTCTATCCCTCAATGTTTGCTTACGGAGCCGTGGTAGGGATTGAGTGTTCACTTTCCAATGAGGTAAGCCGGATTCGAATCCCGGCGATGACTCATCGATACGAATTTTGCCCCCAACTCACACCGACTATGGTGCTGACGTAAAATATCTTCAGTGGTAGACGGATCAGTCAGGCTAACCATGGGAGTTTTTAGCGGTTTTCCTCTCCGTGTAGAAAAGATGCGGATTAGTTTCATCAAAAAGTCCTCCACGAAGGCAAATTTCTTCCAATATTTCATCCAGCAGTTCCCTTGTCCTGTGGATTAGGCTCATAATTACAAGGATACGGAGTTGAACATTGGTAGTCGAAAATTGAAAATTTGGTCTGTTCCTCAACGACGGTTATACAATGTTGCGTGTGTTAGAAATTGCATATGTTAGAAAAAAATTCCTGTGATTCTGGCGAAACCCATGAAAGATGTGCCTTATCCTTAGTAGCCGGCATTGAGTAATAATAATTATGATTAACTTCTGTATGAATGTTAAAAAAATTTCAATACCCAAGTCAAAATTCTTGATGGTCCCCTCAAAACATTTTGATGGTTTATGCTGGTTTCAGAGTGATTCATGATGGTGCAACATCATTTGATGGTCACCATCATCCAACGTTTTTCATTATTTATTTGTGGTTTTTGGTATACCAACAAACTTCCACCATTCCCTGATAGAAAATACTACTTTAATACTACGATGGTTAACCATCAAGAGATGTTTGATTCTCATGGACCAACAATCCATGATGGTTTAATTGGAACTCTTGCTGGTTCTCAGGAATACACCATCAAAACAATTTGGTTTTTTTAATGTCGGACCATCATAAATCAGTCCGAATTCCAGCATTAGGATGATGGTTGCTCATGATCATTCCAACATTTGATTTCTAAGATATTATGATGGATATAGACAACCTCCCACTGTTAACCTGACGGTAAGGAGACTCTAACCCACGATCTGTCTACCACTGAGGATATTTTACGTCAGCACTCAGAGATCTGTCCAGGGCAAATTTACTACCGTTTAGCGGTACCTTCACAAATTCACCGTTCGATCAAACGGTACTTTCACAAATTCAATTATAAGAAAAACGGTACTTTCACAAAATGCTTTTTTAAAAAAGCAAATTTTAATATTTTCCTCCATGCCTTTTAAAACTTTGAGGTACAATTGTCTTTTTTTATAAGTTAGCAGACCATAAATTTATGTTTGAATATATATTTCTTTTTCTTTTTCTCATCGTTAAAAATCTTTGTCTTAATTTATACTTATAAATATTTAATTTTTACACCTACTCAGTATTAACCGAGTACAGCGTAAAAACTTGTCTCAGTAAGTTAATATTAAAAATTTGTTATTTTATCTCGGTATACTGCTATCTCAATATGCTAAGTGTCCTGAGTACTTGGTAAAATACTAATTAAAATGATATTGTGTGCATGTTATGATGTTTTTTTTAATTTTCGCTAAATTCTTTGTAAATTTTCACAAAATAGGTACCTCTTAAAAAAACCTAGACAGATCCCTGGACTGTGGTCGGTGTAAGCCGGATGCGAAATTCTAATCTACCAGCCATCGCCGGGATTCGAACCCGGTTCTTCTCGTTGGAAGGCGAACGCTTTGAGCCATCAAGGCTCAATAACTAGATTTCATATCAAATGTTTTTGACTAATAGAAGTGAATTGTCTTTTCCTTGAACACATTCTTCAGTGTAAACAAAAACACGCCCCACGAATCTTCGTTTATAAAATGCAGTTGTTGAGTCGAAACGAAAAATGAGCGGTCGATGCTCAATAAGTTTAAGATGTCGTTAACATTTGTTAGGGGGCAAATTGATTTCCATTTTGGGAAATTCCCCGTAAAAGCATTTAGTGTTGAAGAAGATGAGAGAGAAATCTCATAATTACCTTGAAAGGATGATTTTTGCCTGGAAAAGAGGGTTTATCCTCTTCTACAATAGAGAAGGAGAAGAAGGACTAGGGAAGGGGGTGGAGGTGAGGGAAGGGGGAGGGGTCTCCGGAACGGAAATTGCTTCAGTCGGCTTCTATTTTGTGCCGGCTCAGTGTGCCCTGCACGGAGAGAAATGGTGCCCCACCCCCACTAAAAGAGTTTNACATTCCACAATAACTTTTAGTCTATCTCTCAATGTTTGTTTACGGAGCCGTGGTACCTCAAGGCATTGAACGTTCGCTTTCCAATGAGGTAAACCGGGTTCGAATCCCGACGATGGCTGGTCGATGCGAATTCCGCCCCCAACTCACACCAACCACGGTGCTGACGTAAAATATCCTCAGTGGTAGACGGATCATGGGTTAGAGTCCCTTGCAGTCAGGCTAACCAAGGGAGTTTTTAGTGGTTTTCCTCTCCATGTAGAGAAAATGCTGGTTAGTTCCATCAAAAAGTCCTCCACGAAGACAAATTTCTTCGAATATTTCATCCAGCAGTTCCCTTGCCCTGTGGATTAGGCTCATAATTACAAGGATACGGAGTTGAACACCGGTAGCCGTAAACTGAAAATTTGGTCTGCTCTTCTACGACGGTTATAAAATGTTGTGTGTGTTGGAAATCGCGTATGTTAGAAAAAAATTCCTGTGATTCTGGCAAAACCCATGAAAGATGTACCTTATCTTTAGTAGCCGGCATTGAGTAATAATAATTATGATTAACTTCTGTATGAATGCTAAAAAATTTAAATACCCAAGTCAAAATTCTTGATGGACCCATCGAAACATTTTCATGGTTTATGCTGGTTGCAGAGCGATTCATGATGGTCCAACATCATTTGATGATCACCCTCATCCAACGTTTTTCACTATTTGTTCGTGGTTTTTGATATGCCAACAAACTTCCATCATTCCCTGATGGAAAATACTACTTTAATACTATGATGGTTAACCATCAAGAGAAGTTTGATTCTCATGGATTGACAATCCGTGATGGTCTATGATGGTTTAATGGAAACTCTTGTTGGTTCTCAGGAATACACCATCAAAACAATTGGTTTTTTTTAATGTTGTACCATCATAAATCAGTCCGAATTCCAACATTAGGATGATGGTTGGTCATGATCATTCCAACATTTGATTTCTAAGATATTATGATGGATATAGATAACCTCCCACTGTTAACCTGACGGTAAGGAAACTCTAACCCACGATCTGTCTACCACTGAGGATATTTTACGTCAGCACTCAGAGATCTGTCGAGGGCAAATTTACTACCGTTTAGCGGTACCTTCACAAATTCACCGTTCGATCAAACGGTACTTTCACAAATTCAACTATAAGAAAAACGGTACTTTTACAAAATGCTTTTTTAAAAAAGCAAATTTTAATGTTTTCCTCCATGCCTTTTAAAACTTAGTGGTACAATTATCTTTTTTTTTTAATGAGTTAGCAGATTAGCAGACTATGAATTTACGATTGAATGTATATATTTTTTTCTTTTTCTCATCGTTAAGATTCTTTGTCTTAATTCATACTTATAAATATTTAATTTTTACACCTACTAAGCATTAATCGAGTACAGCGTCAAAGCTGGTCTCAGTAAGTTAATATTAGAAATCTGTTATTTTATCTCGGTATACTGTTATCTCAATATGCTAAGTGTCCTGAGTACTTGGTAAAATACTAATTAAAATGATATTGTGTACATGTTATGATGTTTTTTTAATTTTCGCAAATTATCTCTAAATTTTCACAAAATAGGTACCTCTTAAAAAAAACCTAGACAGACCCCTGGAGTGTGGTCGGTGTACGCTGGATGCGAAATTCGAATCGACCAGCCATCACCGGGATTCGAACCCGGTTCTTCTCATTGGAAGGCGAACGCTTTGAGCCATCTCGGCTCAATAACTAGATTTTATATCAAATGTTTTTGACTAATATAAGTGAATAGTCTTTTCCCTGAGCACATTTCTCAGTGTAAACAAAAACACGCCCCATGAATCTTCGTTTATAAAATGCAGTTGTTGAGTCGAAACGAAAAATGAGCGGTCGATGCTCAATAAGTTTAAGATGTCGTTAACATTTGTTAGGGGGCAAATTGATTTCCATTTTGGGAAATTCCCCGTAAAAGCATTTAGTGTTGAAGAAGATGAGAGAGAAATCTCATAATTACCTTGAAAGGATGATTTTTGCCTGGAAAAGAGGGTTTATCCTCTTCTACAATAGAGAAGGAGAAGAAGGACTAGGGAAGGGGGTGGAAGGTGAGGGAAGGGGGAGGGGTCTCCGGAACGGAAATTGCTTCAGTCGGCTTCTATTTTGTGCCGGCTCAGTGTGCCCTGCACGGAGAGAAATGGTGCCCCACCCCCACTAAAAGAGTTTGTTAGGTGGAATAATATTATCAATCTCTCTTTTGGAGGAAGACGCAATTTCATTCTCAGAAAATTTTCGTCTGCGAAAACTGTTTACTTCGGAAAAGGGACGAGAGAATGCTGATTTTCCTCATCTTCCCCATTTTCCATTCTTTCCGAATGATGCTGTCGTCAACCCCCCACCCTCCCCCTCCATCCACACGCTCTCAATTCACTCAAGGTTATATCAATATATTAACTATAAATATAATTAAATATAATTAATTATAATACATATATAATCCATAAACTTAATATTGAAAAACAATAAATACTTAGCAGAAAAGTCTTTCCAAAAAAATGCATTTTTTCACTTTTAGAAACGTTGATTCATTATCTGGAACAATAATATTGAGCTATAATATCGATAACAAGATTAGCCATTTTCTGTTCAAACTGAACCGTAGTATCGTACAGTTCACATTAAGGTTGTAACAAATTTTTAAGCATTCTATAGTGCTCAAACATAAGTCTGAAATGTCAGCATTATGTCGCAAATAAATATGGCAATGCCCGTATTACATATTTGTCTAAATAAAACTCATTGAAGAATCAATGAGCGTGAATTACAACTCTTCCCAAATCTCTAATAGTTAAGAAAATGGTTTATTGGGATATCGATTAGCAATTTTCTTTTTAAAAAAATTTTCAAAAATAATGCAAAAATTATAAATTAAAACAAACCACAAAATGTTAAACTTCACCTTTAACATGTTTGAAAAAATCAGAGACTTATACTTGATTATATAAAAGCTTCATTTGCTTCAAGAAATATGAGGATATTAATAAAAGTCCGACGTGTTTGGAGTGCTCAAAAATTGGCTCCCATTTTCACAAAGACAGGCTTGAAACCATGTAGAACATTAACAAACTTATTATGCATCGAAGTTTCCAGGTGCACAAAACAAAAATATATCACGTTTACAATAAATTACATAAGCAAATAATAAATCTAAGTTAAGCAAAATACTTAGGCGAGAAAGAATTCTATTTCAACAAATTTGATGCGTGAGACAGCACTCTATTTAATTAACTTCACGTTAATTAACATTCTAACTTATGTAGAGAAACTTAGTTCAACTTTAACACTTTAAAGATTAACTTTTTGCTTATAAACGATCAACTGACGCTGACGTAATAGGTCACATGTTTAGATATCAGTTATCTTCTTCTTCTTGATACCCAGTGAATACAAATACCCAGTTATGCACCGATTTGATAAAATTTCGTCTATGTAGAAAATTTCGCCAAATTGGTGATCTTTAAAAAAATGAACATTTCATAAGTTCATTCTAAACACTAGATAATTCTTTACAGCAACATGGTAGAGGAGAGGAAGTGGGCATGGAGCTGAATTCGAAATCGAGCATAATGTTTATATTTATGGGTCGAATTTATTCTGTAAGATATCGTAAATTGGAAATACTGGTGTAACGTTCCATGTGCAGTTGTTTAATTGCACTGTGAATACTTCAGTTGAAGGTGCAAAAGTAACTTGCAAAGTTTCACCGTACTCTCTTATTATTTTATTTCATTTTCAGCATTTCAGCTAAAGGTGATAATGTGTTATAATTATACTTTTTCTTAACCTATTTTAAAATTAACTTTTGCTTTGTATAGTTTCAACTAATCAGCATTAGGTACAAATAAACATTTGTATTCGTGAAGCTATCGTCGACGTGCTTCAAATGAATTTTTTAATTTATCGGTCAGCAACTTTCTTTTTTAAATCGCAATGATATCAGATCGATGTAAAAAAAAAATAAAGTTTTCGATAACACATACTCAATAAGAGTTAACAAATTGGTGCTAAATAAAGTTTTTTCAAGGGAAAAAAGAAAAAGAAAAAAATAACAGTACTGTGCATTAGGATGGTAGACGGGAAGTTGCTAATTAATTTTAAGATTTTCAAGATTATGATATTTAATTCTCAAGAAAAAAAGATAGTCACAGTTATTTGAACCCCTTTCTTTCTTCTTCAACAGTTCTTTTAACAGTGACATATATTTCAGAAAAATGGACCAAAAATAGAAAAAATATTTTGACTGTTTAATTTTGTTCTTTATATTATTATAAAAGTTAGAAGATGTTTTTTTTATTACAAAAATAAATTTTAAAATGCAATAACTACTGAATTTATAATTTTTACATACACATAAAAAAAAGTAATGGATTACTCACACATCTTACTCAATTAGAGCAAATTAAACAAAATTTTGAAGCTAAATATAATATAACTAGTATAATATATATATGAAAACACAACAATATGATTTTCAATACATAAATTTTACAAAATTTTTACAGTATGGCAGATTCCAAAACACTGTACTGCATACAAGCTCATATCACACTCATTGCATCGCCTACATTTTCACTTAATCAGTAAAAAACTAGAACCAGTAATGCCATCTGTTAGGAAAATAGTAAATTAAGTATCCTAAAGTAGAAACGAACTCAGCCCGGGCATCACAAAATGGAAACGTTAAATTTCCAACTGCCCGAAATCAGTTCGGGTATCACAAATACTGCACGTAGTAGTTACCCGAACTGGATTCGGGTGACACTGCCAAGGGGTCAATCAAAAAATCTTCCCTTTCTCGAAAGTTCTACCACATCGGTTATTTCATTTGCACCGACCGTACAGTTAACCCCAACACCCTGTAAAACTGCTTCTCCTTCATGATACCTGTCAAGAGGGAAAGCTAAAGGTGCTTCTTTTTAGGTGAATAATGCCGTGCTCTTCACATTTTTCATTCGGAATGATTAGAACAATAAAATAAACTAAAATATAAACTTTAATCGAAGAAATAGAATAAATAATCAAGCAGAGGAACACATTTTTGTTTCACTAGTATAAATGGTGTAAAATTTCAATACTCATTTTCTTAAAGCGAATAGCAAATATTTGAATTTGGAAAAAATCACCAGTTTTTAAAAAAGATCGAACTTTTTTACTATTTTGAAAGTTACTTAACCACTACTTCATTGTTTGAGCTCATAAAAATATGCCAAAATCAAGAATTATTCATTTATTTTCATTTAGATGAAAATATTTGTGTCCCTTCATCAGGAAGTCGCAAGCCTCCCTTATCTACCTATAATACATGAATGCATTTTTTTTTTAAATCAAATTATTTTTACACATAGCAAAGAATTTTTTCGCGATAAAAAGAATTTAATATCCTGCTTGAATGTGTTGCATTGTTTAAAAAATTAATCAAATTGCAAAGCTTTTCCCTTCATTGTATTACAGTTTATAACTTTTTTTTAAGGCGGATAATGACGGATGTAAGAAGGATAATATTACAATAGATTTTATATACGTAAGCATTGTTATCGTAATATTTTCTTTAATGTTCGATATTCACTTTATAATAGAAGAATATAACACATGCTCTAAACATACATAATAGCCTCTATCTACTCTTAATATTAACATCGAATTTTGAATTTTTTTATATGTATTGTTAAAATAGTTTTTTTTTTCTTCAGTAAGGTGAATTTATTGTTTTACGTAAGCATTATTAACGCAATGTTTCCTTTAATATGCAATATTCACTTTATAATAGAAGAATATAGCACATGTTCTAAACATACCTAATAGCCTCTGTCTACTCTTAATATTAACCTCTAATTTTGAATTTATGCATCTATATATATATATANATATATATATATATATATATATATATATATATATATATATATATATATATATATATATATATATATATATATATATATATATATATATATCTTTATATGTAAGAGAGCGGAATGATAACACATAGCCAATCATAGAAGACTTCTGGTTAGTAACCCACAAAACAGCCAATCAAAATTGAGATCGCATGTGTGTGTAAAGGTAATAGTTTTTAATAATGCTGTCTACAGAAATGTTACAACTAAACTTACCAGCTAAATCTTGTTGCGATTTTTATTTTGCATTGAATGTGTGAAATATCGTGAACAGTGTTTACTTTAAAATACTTATCTTTTATAAAAAATGGATCACCGAAAATATCTTAGGAGATATCAACAGCGACATAGGGCTGAACATAATTTAGCAGTACAAAATTACCGGGAAAATAATCGCAGTACTATCAATACGCGACAGCGAAATGCGCGGCGAAGAAACGTTGAAGAGTCAAGACGTTTAAATGAAAATGAATAATATGGAAAAGAAATTGATAAAAAATGTTGTATATAAGTAGGTTTTGTAAATAATTTTTAATTTTAGCATTGTTTTTTCTTACTTTTAATTGTTTTTTACTTACTTTCAAAAAATCGTTCAGCCAGAAATATTGAGAAACAGTTCATATTAGTTTCAGATATTTCTTAAATAATGTTTAATTGTTTTCAGTTTAAAATTTAAATTACTGGGAGGGGGGAGATGAAGTACCACATAGGGAGCGTCCGGCATCCTATAAGATCAACAATGATTTCAGTTAGTAGGGGTAAAAATATACTTGAGGTTGCCCCTTGCGGAAATTGGCAACTTATGTTTGGCGCCATTCCTGATTGCGCGGAACACCAAGGTAACAAGAATGGCTGCCAAAATATAATATTTCAATAAAACATTTGAAAATTTCACTTCTTTAAGCTAGAATATCCTCAGATTTCGGTGCACCGAATTCTCTAATAGCAGTTAGATACTGTCTAAATTTATCATGAATAGAATCTGTGTACCTCCATCGCCACATAAATTTGGCGAAATACGAATTGAAAATGGCGTCTGTGGTACCGGACTGGCGATGACATTTTTTTCTAAAGTCCCTTTTTATGACTGCCCGCATACCTTCGATCTTATTGACCAGAAGAAAAAATAACCTTACCGGCCGGTATCCAACTTAGAACTAGCGGACGTCTGAAATCACATGTACCGTTGAACATTTAAAAAAAAAAAAAACGCTACAATCTGAACCAATCAGAATCACGATTGCGTTTCAACATCGACCAGCTTGGTGATCAACGAATTTAGTGATCAACGGCGATCACAACTTGGGGAGAATCAAGGGGCATCTTCAAATATAGTCAACCCGAGTTAGGCTCTGCCACGTCTGTTTCGAATACGGAGATTAATCTCCGGCAAATGCCCTATAGTAATGTGTTAAATAATATTGCTTCCTCGCTTTATATAAGTTTATATAATTGTTTGTATTAAAATTGCTTTATATAAGTTTATAATGCTGATAACAAGGACCTCTGACATTTTACAATCCTATCATATTCTCCATATGTGATGTTGGTGATGAAAAATTGCCAGCTAATCTCCAGGAGAACGACTTTAATTTTGTGGGCGAAGCGAACAAAAATGTAATTGCGTAGCAGTTATCGGGGGTTGGCGAGCGGTAGCGAGTAGGGGGCGGAGCCCTCTAGTATATATATATATATAGTTAGAATAGTTTTTTTTCCCCAATAAAGTGAATTTATTGTCTTGTCTTATGTAAGCATTGTTAACGCACCCCTTTTTCTTTATCAGTAAAGAAGGAACATCCTGAGCCCCCTTTTAACTTATAATAGTTAAATATCGAAGAACAAAACAAAAAGTTGGGGAAAAAATCTCTTCCATGTGATCAAGATTTTTAAGCACAGAAGGAAAACACAAAAGATTCCTTAAGAACAATCCGCACAAAATTTCATCAAATATATTGAAGTATAAGTTTCGTTTTTATGTAAAATTACACTTTTTTTTATATTTTAAATTAATCCTAAAATTAGATTAATACACTTCAATTTTTTGGGTTTACGAATACTAGTGTTCAACTGCGTAGCCATGTAATTTTGAACCTAATCTAGAAGACAAGGGTACTCCTGTATCAAGTATTGGAAGAAATTTGCCTTCGTGGTGGACTTTTTGATAGAACTAGCCCGCATTTGCGCTACACGGAGAGGAAGATCACTAGAACCTCCCAGGGTTAGCCCAACGGCAAGGGGGCTCTAAGCCATGATCCGTCAACCACTGACGATATTTGACGTCAGCTCTGTGGTCGGTGCAAGAAGGATGCGGAATTCGTATCGACAAACCATTTCTGGGATTCGAACCCGGTTCACCTGATTGGAAGGAGAACACTCTATCCCCTGAGCCATCGCAGCTCAGGAAACTTTTTTTATGAAAAAGTGAAAGGTTATTGCATAGAAAGGCAATTCTCTTTTTTCAATTTGACTTGTAGTGCTATAGTATCTGATTTTTCTCCAAAAGAGCCAGTTCCAATTTTAAGTATAAGCTTCGAGGTACTCAGTAGATAGAAAGACTACACATATAAGTGCAAAGAAAAAGATAAAAGAAAGATTACGTGAAAGGAAAAACAGAGCGAGGTGCCGAACCACGTCCATCCGAAAAAGAGATGCGGAAGAAGCGAGAGGAGAAGAGCGCGGATTAGGTGCGGAAATTGCGGAAAGCTCGAGTGGCGCGCCGGCAAATCTAATAGCGAATGACATCCGATATCAGATCTACTTCTTGAAACATCTTCCTCACCCCCTTACCCTCAAGGATTTATCTCCTGGCAGACATATTTACTTTCTCTTTCTGCACTTTTGGTGTCTCCTCGCATTGCATTCCAAAGTGTGATGGTGGTGCGACACTCTTTCTAATCACGTGTCCACTCAACACCTCCATCCCACCCCTCCCAATGAAAAGAGAAAATTTTTTTGCTGCAGAAAGGCACTTCAGAGATACAACCTGTAACACCCGCAGTAAGAAAAAACACTGCTGGGAACCTAAAAAAATTCTAAAAAATGCCGATGAAAATTCTTTAAAAACCATTAAAAATAACCTTACATTTGGAAAAAGCGAATCAATACATTTTTCACACTAGCATTTAAAAAACTAATAAATCGTAATTAATACTAACAATAATAATTAATAATAATAAAAACTGATATTTGAGCCGTGATGGCTCAGGGGAAAGAACGTTCGCCTTCCAATGAGGTGAACCGGGTTTCGAATCCTAGTGATGGCTGGTCAATACGAATTCCGCATCCAGCTTTCACCGATCACAGTGCTGACGTAAAATATCCTCAGTGGTAGACGGATCATGAGTTAGAGTCCCCTTGCCGTCACGCAAACCGTAGGAGGTTTTGCATCAAGTGTAAGACGGTTAAACTGAGGCTTTTTTTTCTTTCTTTTCCATGTCGAAAAAGTTTCGAAAATACTGTTAAACAATAATAACATGAGTGAAGTTTACGCAAGACTTTTTTAATAAACACAGAACCCAGTTGAGAATACATATAATGTTAGGTGTAGTGTGAAACAAATTGGATTTTGTTCGTTAGAAGTGAGTAAGTGGTGTCTGGCGTGAGCTAAGCGACGTTCGAAAACTATGTTCATCAAACGTGAGTCTTTTTTACAGAAATTTAGATTTTTCCGGGAAAGAACTTTGAACCCAATGCCAATGAATTAGTTTGATAATACTTTGTTTTGCCTAAATATTTAAATTTCACAGTTTTAAATGGATAAAAGCGACAATCTTTGAGTATTTTCGAAATGGATGAATGTACCATGTGTATTTGGTGAAGAACAGTCTTCGAGTAACCTTAGAAATCCTGTTCTCTTGGCAACATGCTGAAACGTGTTTGCGAATGCTATGACATGAAAAGAATGTTAATGATTTATATATTTTTCTAATAGAAAACTTGAGGACATCTTTATTTGCAATAATGATCGCAAAAACTTTAAAATTAATTTACGGTATGTTATTTGAGTGCCACTTAAGCCTTTAACCCTTTCAACTTTTCATTTATGGAAAAAATTGCCAAATGTAGAAATGTGTTTCTTGTTAAAAGTAAAGTCATCGTATAATTTGATTTATAGAACATTATGAGATAAACAGTTTGAAACCTTTTTCACATTTTAACAAAACGAGAAAGCTATTAAAATATTATTTATGTAAGTGCAATTAAAAAACTTATATCCATACGGCAGTGTTTCCTAAAGTGTGGTACGCGTACCCCCAGGGGTACGGGAACAGTTTAGCGAGGGTACGCATTCTTATGCGAAATACTTTGCAACAAAGGGACATTATTTCAAAAAAAATTATTTAAAAACATAGCTAGCCATGAAAATTTACGATTACGTATTTTTCTATTGGCTATTTTTTTGCAAAGTTAACAGTTAATATTTAGTGGTGTCAACCGCCAGTTGTGATTTTCAACTTTTGTAAAATCTTTTTATAGTAAAAAATACATTAAACTTTTTATTAGTGGTACATAGCGTTACGAAAAATTTAGAAAGGGTATACAAAAGTCATAAGTTTGTGAAACACTCCCATACTGAATTTGAATCATGTTATGTATTTGAATTATTTCGGTGCTGTTTCAACATTAAAACTACATATACGAAAAATATTTTACTTCCTGTGTAACACACCATTCTTCTAAAACAATTACGTTCGATTCGCAGAACATTTATACTTTTGAGACTATACCAGAGACAACAGAAGGGTCGAATGGTCACTTATAAAAATGTACTTTTTTCCAAATCCAGAAAATCGTTAGACCAAAAAAATAGATTTATTCAAACGAATCGGAAATAAATGTATATCACTCATACTTTTTTCACTTTGTTTTTCAAGATTAAACTTTTCTGCTCTTTTTTTTTTTGTGTGCAAGCTACAGAAGAAGAAAAAAAATACTTTCGATTATCCGGCAAGTGTCATTTTAATCCTATCACTTACCGAAGGGAGGGAAGAGAGAGGCGGTCAGTGATTTTCACCACCTCTAATCCAGACTGACCAACTCCCCCTCAAACAATGAACTTATTTCCTGCAAATCTCAGCACTCGGAAAGACTGAACTTTAATCACCTTTTTTGGCGAGTTTTCTGAAATGTTTGGCATGGTTAATGGTGACCAAAATCATTGCTGAACTCTACGTTAAAGGATAGAAAATGCTAATAAATTTCAAACTTTGTATATTTGTACGTGTTCTATTGTTATCATGCAATATTCTGGGAGATATTTATTCCAATGGGAGGGGTAAAATTTAAAATAAAAAAAGATCAATAATGTCTGACAAAAAAAAAAAATTCTAGGAGAATAACTTAATGAGAATTGCCTGTAATGTATGAAAAAATATAAATACAGTCTCTGGCCAAATTATTAGATGCAATATAGGATTCTATGTAAAATTTTAATTATCAGGTGATACTATATAGATTGTTTTTACGCTACTGAAACCGGTTTGTAATTGTTTACATTCGTGTATAATTTGGTGAAATTAGACGTTATATAATATAAATTCGGCAATTGAATAAATGAGACGATATATTATGTAAATATAAAATATTTATTACATCGGGTATTATATTAGTATATTACAATGATTAGACCAAATCATTAGATACACTGTAGTGTTTTAGTAATTGCATGTTTTGCACGAGTTTATACGCAATACTTTTATATTTAAACAAAAATGTAATGGATTTTTATAGAGGAGATTTTTATATACTTCCCATTTGTATTTATTTTTAACGTAATGCATTACAATGTTAACCAATTAATACATGAACGTAAACAAGTATAAACCGGTTTCAACTGCGTAAAAACATTCAAGTTGCAGTTCTATTTATCTAATAAAATTCAATTCAAAAGTTTCAGTTTCAGAAACTAATAATTAAACAGGTTGCTAAACATTGTAACTCAAAATATTGAAACATTTTCTAAATATAAATAGATACTTATATGTTTTTGTCATCTAATTGTAATTGGCTTAGCTTACGTTAGAAGTGGATGTTCAAATAAAACAGTACAATAATAAAATAAATAAAATATTGTTTGTTTTTGGCAGTGTTGGACAACCCGTCTGCCTTTTCGCAGAGGAAATCACAAACCAAGTCTCAGCTGTCCAGCCCTTGTCTCTTGTTTTTAACTTTAATATCAAGTATATTAATATAGTTTTACGATTAATTTAAAATTAAAAAAAGTGTAATTTTACATAAAAACGAAGCTTATACTTCAATATATTTGATAAAATTTTGTGAGGAACGCTCTTAAAGAATCTTTTGTGTTTTCCTTCTGCGCTTAAAAATCTTGACCACATGGAAGAGATATTTTTTCCAACTTTTTGTTTCGTTCTTCGATACTTGACTATTATAAGTTAAAAGGGAGCTTTGTGAAAACATGATCAATGTACTCATGCACGTGCTATAAGATACTTGAAAAAACTACTACAATTACTTTCGGCGTTCCTTTTCAAATTGTTTTGCGATCCCAAGACTTCTTCGCTTACTCATCGGGGACTTATGCATATTAGTCTAGCTTTGCATGTCCTAAAAACATTTTGTGAAACATTTGATTTATAAAGATCGTCATTCGATTTATATACAATTCAATTCAGCGACACTCGGAAATATTATATGTGAAACAAATAATTCATAGAATTTACCTATTTACACATTACATAAAATACCTGTTTTTTTATGTATATTTGATTATTTAAAGCTGTTGTGTTGACAAAATATTTTTTTCATCTTAATCATAAATGGATTAAAAACCATCAGATCAAATTCTATTATTTGAAATACAGATTTGCGTGCCATATGATAACTTTACCTTTTGTCAAATCATTTTACTACAGGGTGCGTAGACAAATTATTAAACAAAAAATAAGCACTTTTCAAGCACTCAAAAAATATTTTTAAGCATTTAAAAAAAATATCATAATTAGACATGGTTGGAAAGTTTTTGACACTTAACGGTTTTATCTCGTTTTAAACGTCATGTCAAAAAAGAAAAATCCTTTTTTATATTGTTTTTTACAATAGTCAAAAATCGCGAAATTTTGAATCGTGTAAAACGAATGGCGTTTTCATACGCTACGTACTGACAATACGCCGAAATAGATTGGGGTTGAATTAATTGTGAAAACGTTGAATAGAACAATGTGAACTGTGCCTTTTTACATAATTCGAAACGAAAATCAACATAGTAAAGGCAAAATCTCATTTTGAAAAATGGAAAATTAAGCACTTTTTTAAAAATACCCACTGAAAAAAGCACCTTTATGGACTTTTTAAAAACGCTACACACCCTCTACTATTATTTTCTATACTTGCACTAACTTATTAACTGCCTCCAGCGATTATTTTGTGTTTTATAACATCGTATAAATAAAATTGTAACGATTCGATTTTATTGTCTAATTGATACAATATTGAAAGGAGATCACAAAACTATCGTTTTGTCGTCACCTACTTCCACAAATGGTTTCCACATCCGATTCCTTTGAACGAAGCAGGATAATCTCCTTTTTCGTCACAAATATAAAAGCTTACTGGCTGTTTCTACTTTTGTATTTTGGAGAGTCTTCTCTGTATCTTGAATTTTCAAAGCGTCAACCAAGGTCATAAGCGTTTCCAGACATTCTAATGGGTCAATATAGTTTTAATAGTTTTTACACTTTAATATGACTTAGATATGAAGAGCCTTTAGGTCGAGACAGATTTTAGACTTTTCCTCGCAAATAAAATCGCCTCTTAATTAAGTGACCCATGTTCAAATCTCAGAGTTGAATGCTCGATAAGAATTCTGCTGACATCTTAAAATATCCAAATGTAGTGCGAGTATAGATTTACTTAGTAAGTTTCACAGAGAATGCTAAAAATCTGTTGTGGTTACAGATTTACTTGTATAAGATTGCACAGTTACTAATATAGGGCCTTTATATCTATGCTTTTGTAGAATAAACTTGTTTTGGTGTGGTAAAAAAACAAGTTTGGCTACTGATTTTGCTTGTAATTTTTGCGAAAAAAAACTTGTTCTTGTATTGTAGATAAATAGTTGAGGCTACGGGTTTAATCCATAAGCTTTAGAGTTATAGAATAAAGAAGTAGAACTGCTTGAAGAAAAAGAATAAAATTAAATAGGTAGAAAATCTTTTAATGGGAAAACGTAAAGGTTTTCATCAGGACACATTCTTTTAAGTTGATAAATGCGATATTTCTAAATGAAGAATAATTATCCTCAGATAAGGATGTGTAATAATGTATATATATATATATATAAATTGAATCAATAAACAATAAATTTCAGGCCTGTGTCTGTCTATGAAGCACATCTCTCCTGGATTAATTATTAAGCGTCACTAAACAAAAATATAGCATTAAATTATTATGCTACTTGGGAAAATTGATAAGCATAACATAAAAAATATCGATAAGCCTGTTTACGTGAACAATTCACTTTTAACCTTTTATATTTGCCCAACTTAAAGCTCAATTTGTTTCAGATTTTCGTTGCCAACTTGAGAAAAGAAATTTCATCGGACAATGTACGCATTAGTGTTTCATGTGATATAAATGTCTAAAAAAAAAATTATAACAACATACTTTAATAAATTTAAATAATTCGATTTCCAAGATATTTAGTGCGGTTATACTTATAATTTTTTTATTAAACTTATAATTTTTTTAAATTAAACTTATAATATTTTTAACACCATAATTTTTTATTTTATTTCAAGTTTGTGTCAGTTGGCATGTAAATGGGTCATCACATAGCTGATTGGCGTAACTTGGCGAAATCAAAACACAGAGCAACCTTAGCGTGCGGGGGATGACACTCACTTAATTTCGGTGACAGACCAACACAAATGATCACACGGAGATCATGACCTCATGAGATCCAAAAAACGTGACTGGCATTTCGGAAAAACCCCCCGGTGAAGGAAAGAGGGGTGGAAGTATTCCTGGGGGATAAGGCCCCGTTGTTTCCTATTTAAATGTAGGAAGTATTTATTCTAATCCCTGATTTCGTCAGCTTTTTCACTTGACTGATTCTCGCGATAGGGATGTTCTAGCCATGCAGTGCAGTCCATCACAAAAATTAAATACTTTCAATAAACTTTTGATTTAATGATCGCATTTCCAAGTGTTCTTTCTAGTGTTTATAGCTCGAAAAACCCACACGAGTTACGAAAATTGATTAGGCTGAATAGTTTAGTCATAAAAGAGATTTTTCTGTGAATAATACAATTTTTTCAATGAAGATTTGCATTCAGATAGCTCAAAAATAAAAGGATATCCAAAAGTTTTAAGAAAATAGGAGTAATAAGCTTAAAGAATTATGATCCATGACAATTTATTATTTTAAACATTTAAAAAAACCAAACTTCTAGAAAATGTTTGAGTTATAGTTGAAGTTGGATTCAAAACGGCTGTCACGCCCCAAGTAGATACAAATGTATTTATATACAGCAAGAAATACTAAAAACAGATGGATATTCAAATGCTACAAGAAGCCATGACAGAATCTTCCATGATTTGGATAAATTTGAAAAGCCCTGAATCATGTTATGAAAAAATTTTCAGAGATTGAAATTTATTGTAATCCTACTGATATTTCAAAAATTCTGTCATTTTTATCGGCATACATGGAATCATCCTTTCTTTCTTTCTTTTTTTTTTCATGTGAAAAACTTTGCGAAAATAACAGGAAAAGAATTTGGAATTAAAATCGTTGAAGAAGTAGTGTATAAGTTACTGTGAATCACCGAAATTGGTGGTTGTCGACTTCCAAAGGTGAATGTTGACAATCACATAGCAGCTGTAATAAATGTCCGAAATAAAAACTAGATCTAGGATGCCCCTGCCTGACATGCATTTTCCCGGTATGCCCTACACCAATATTTTTTAAGGTTCAGTGCCACTACCCGATATACATTTGCCCGGTATGCCTTACATCCATGTTTTTTTTAAAGTCATGTGCCACTGTCCAGTGTGCATTTAAGCCTGTACTCCGAACACTGATATTTTTCCCAATCTATCTTTAGCAGATATTAAATTATCCAATAAATATAATGATATCAACAAATAAATTATTATCAAATTGGATGTAACAAATATTTTGGACATTTACCGAAGCGACTATAAGATGGTTGACATTCACCGGTGAAAGTCGGCATTCTCTTGATTTCGGTCAATCACGGTGACATATATTGAAATAAAAGGACTCACCTTGCATATTTCTGATGTGTGGGTGGGTGTGGGCGTCTAAAGATGTCTTCGTCATCCCGCTTATGGCATTGTGCGGATAACCTGCAACAACAACAAAAAGTAAAACAACCAACTTTGTTTCAATTCGATGTCAACACTTCAATTTACAGTAACAGACCTATCGGCGATGTTTCAATTCGATGTCACGTTTCAGTTTACACTAACAGACCTATCGGCGATGTTTCAATGCTGGTCAACTTACACTTCCACAATTTATAGTGGAAAAAAATATGGAGAAGATATCACTCGGTTTGTAGCATCATGCTCCCAACAAACGTGGCTGTTCTCAAACAGTCCAGGACATTTATCGATGTCCGGCCCAAGCCATGGAAAGCGAAGACCGATTGTGGTTTCGAGTTATTTTCATTATTAATTTTTAATTTTTGAAAATATATAAAGTATATAAATTTGTCTTTTCATTTCTTTACAATTACTTTTTTTTTTTTTTTTTTTAAAAAATAAAANTTTACATATATATATATATATATATATATATCTTTATTGAAGCATTGGTAAGTTAAAGTATTTTTTTTAAACCTATTTCTACCTAAAATACTATTCAGATTACAATTTATTTCTTTATATATTTTTTCAAATTTAAATCTATTAAAGTTTTGTAAAACTCACTGATAAATTATGCACCATTTAATTTTAATTTTATTTTATAACCGTCGTTGAACAACCGGTCCCAATTTTTGGGTTCAGCTACGTAGAATTGTAATTTTGAACCCAATCCATAAGACAAAGGGACTCCTAGATCAAGCATTGGGAAAAATTTGTTTTCGTGGAAGACTTTTTGATGGAACTAACCCGCGTTTGCGTTACATGGAGAGGTAAACCACGAAAACCTCTCAGGTTAGCCTGACGGTAAAGGGACTCTAACCCATGATCCGTCTACCACTGAGGATATTTTAAGTCAGCGCTGTGGGCTGTGCAAACCGGATGCGGTATTCGTATCGACCAGCCATTGCTGGAATTCGAACTCGGTGCACTTCATTCGACGACAAACACTCTGTCCCCTGAGTCACCACAGCTCTTTTACTCCTATTTTATTTTTATAATTTTATAACCGTCACTGAATATCCGACCCAATTTTTAGTTTAAGACTACTAATGTTCATCTCCGCAGCCTTGTCATTGTGACCCAATCCAGAAGACAAGAGAACTCCTGTGTCAAGTATTGGGAGAAATTCGCCGTCGGGCAGAACTTTCTCATGGAACTAATCCGCATTTGCTTTACATAGAGAAGAAAATCACGAAAACCTTCCACGGTTACTCTGACTGCAAGGGGACTCTAACTCATGATCCGTCTACCACTGAGGATATTTTACGTCAGCACTGTGGTCGGTGCCAGCCGGATGCGGAATATGTATCAATCAGCCATCGCTGATTTTCGAACCTGGTTCACCTCATCCCCTGAGCCATCACGGCTCTGATCCAAATAATAACGTTCTTTTTCTAATTCTGAATGATAGTTTTGATGAAAGTTACCATAGCTTTTACAGTTCCTTCATGCGTACATACGCCCTATAATATGTCACAACAGGAAAATGATTCCCTGCTATAAGATTTTTATTGATGAAGAATTTTTTGATGAAGAGCGTATGTCAATTGTTCTTCTCTCACGTGGAAGGGATTCGAAGGCAAACAGAATATAAGGGGGGTGGAGATTGAGTACACACTGATTAGTAGTAGGGGCGTTTGGTAGAGCGCCCTATCAACGTGCATGCTCGATTAACTTCGAATGGATCGGGATGCAAAAAGATGATGGTTTCATTACTCATAATGCAAGAGGTTTTATTAACCCTTACTAAAAAGACTGTCAGAAGGTCACGTGGGCAGCTCTGGATGAACCCCCGACTGCTTTTATTAGAGATTATCAAAGAAGTAATAGAGGATGTAAATATGGCTCAGTTTCAGATACTAGCACATACAGTTGAACCTCGATTTAACGTACTTTGAATAAATGAATTCTCCGATTTAACGAGTATTTTCTCTGTCTCGACGAAAAGGGTTGCTGAAATGCTCTCATTTAACGAATTTTTAGCCTCAATTTAAAGAACAATAATCGACAAAAAGGGTTGCTGAAATGCTCTCATTTAACGAATTTTTAGCCTCAATTTAACGAACAATAATCGACAAAAAGGGTTGCTGAAATGCTCTCATTTAACGAATTTTTAGGCTTGATTTAACGAACAATTAGCGCTGGTAAAAAATTCGCACATAAAACTAAAACTTTGAATTTTTCGCACTTAAAATTTTGACCCCAATCCAAATGTGTAATTATATTTATGTATTAAGTTTTAAAAGCAAATAGCATTAAAGAATTAAAAACATTTTAACTTTGATTTCCTAACGTATAACTTATGATTTTTAAGCTCGTAGTATATAATAATCACTTTTTTTCATGATCTGAATATCTAAGGGTATTTTTCACTGATATTTTTATACCATACTATTTACAAAAATTGATATTCGATTTAACGAACGGATTTGTCGGTCCCTATCAATTCGTTAAATCGAGGTCCAACTGTAGAATCATTTAACATTCTATTACATCGATTATAAAACCGCTAAGGATCTATTTTTCTCCCTACAAAATTATCTATTATAAACGTTTTGCTTCATATTGAGATTTTTGTTACGCATGGTAACTTATTAAATTATATTTAAAATTAGTTTCATGGTAATCGAAAATGGCAAAATGAAATTTTTTGATGGTGTCATTTTGATTTTCCTCAGCCTGTTTTCCCGTGGAGCCTAGAGACGTTAGCGATTTGTATTATTATAACTTATAACTGCAAAACATATTTTTTTAATTTCTGGTATCATATGACATCCCCTGGTACTCTGTTGGACATAAAGTGTGACCAAAGAACCCAGACTGTTTTGGCCAGATTTGCAAGTGGCCATCTTAAGGGCCTAACTTTTGAGGGAGGCAGAAAGATCTGTACGTAAGAAAGATCTGACGTCAATTATTACAACATATACAAGATAAACCCATAAAGCATCTTTTTCCCCCCTATAAAATTTATTATAAACGTATTGCTTCATATTAGTATTTTATATTACATGGTGCCGTATTAAATTACATTTAAATTAGTTACATAGTTAAGAAAAATAGCAAATTTATTTCTAAGTAGGTTTCACTTTGATTTTTTTCAACCTCATTTCAAGCGGAGCCTTTTTGACGTCAATTATTACAACATATATAAATGTAACCACAAAGTATCTTTCTTTTTCCTCCAACAAAATCTATTATAAACGTTTTGCTTCAGATCAGTATTTTATATTACTCATGGCGCCGTATTAAATTACATTTAAATTAGTTTTAAAGTTATCATAAATTGGCAAATTTATTTCTAAGTAAGTTTCACTTTGATTTTTCTCAACCTCTTTTGAAGCGTAGTCTTTTGACGTCAATTGTTACAAATGTACCTGCAAAGAATTATTTTTTTCCCAACAAAATCTATTCGAAACGTTTTGCTTCATATCAGTATTTTATACTACTCATGGCGCCGTATTAAATTACATTTAAATTAGTTTCAAAGTTATCAAAAATGGGAAAATTTACTTCTAAGTAAGTTTCACTTTGATTTTTCTCAACCTCCTTTCTAGCGGAGTCTTTTTGACGTCAATTATTACAACATACATAAATATACCTGCAAAGGATCCTTTTTTTTCCAATGGAACAAATAAGAAGAAAAGAAAGACAGAAAGTGAGAATAATACTATTTCAAATAACCCCCTGTTATATTATTTTTATTAATATCGCTTTTTAATGAAAAGAGAGACAGACGCGGATTATTGGCTTCACTCCAAAAACGGAGAAGTGATGAGGGGGTGATGGTGGTGATGGGTGCTTCTATGTAAATAATAATCTGTTGGGCGCAAAATTTTCTCGAATTACGAGTACCGCTCTCCATTGTTCTGGGAAACAGTGCCGTTCCATTTCCTGTCTGGCCATTATTTCTAACCTAGGATAAAATGGCCGCCCCATAACCGGTCAGCCAGCTTCAATTTCTCTTATCTACGATCAAACCTTGTGGTTTGCTCCCTACTATTTACCACGAATTGACGGAAACATAGGACCCCAAAAGTCTTCATCGCTTTTGAAGCGGTCCCCAACTCACAAATTGAATTACCTTCCGGAATCGAATGCCGGACTCTTTTATTGCGCAGTTTTAACGAGCGCTTTGGGATATATTTTGCTGCCGGACGAAAGTGGAAACAAACCGCCGCCGCGCTTTTAATGATGATTTTCTACAAAGGGTCTAATTTCATTTGGAAAAATTTTTCTTCGCCACCACTTGGATTTGTATAAATTTGGTGCGCTGAAGAGAGAGAGATGATATCCCTTCCCCTGTCTGCTCCAAATTATCAACACTCTCTCGCCTTCATTAAGACATTTTACTCGGAATAATATGATTAGAGACTGTTTCAAACGCTGTTCGGCGCTGTGATCGCCACCCCCCTTCCAGTCGCAACTTTAATTATAAGGATTTGCTTAATTTGCCGCTAGTCTTTGTTCTTAATGAGTAATTCTGATGCCCACGTTCGAAATGTTAATCTCATTAACTTGGAATTCCAGAAGATACAAATACATGTCCCTTTTCGAACTTTTAATTACCTTATCTGCTTGCAAACATTCTCATTAACATGCCGAGCCTTTGCTTAATTAGGTACAATTATTATACATACATAAATTATGCATATCTCTGTGCATATGGGATTTTTCGATGCCGCAATTATGTACACTTTTTAAAATCTGCCTCAGCTTTGGAAGTTGCATCAGATTTCGTAAAGAAAGTTATCAATCGAATAGACTAAAACAAATTTTGTTTAATTTGTGGGGAATTGCCGTCTTCGTCTTCCATTGCTGGTAGCCATTGTCTCAAACAGCAAATCATTCGTTACATATTTATATTCTTGTACAAATAAACTTAACATCTTGGTAATTTTTTGTTTAAAAAAATAAGGAAGAAAAAGAAAAATGCCTTTTTACATGCACTGCTTGAAAATTCGAAATGTGTTAAATCTTAACTTCCTTCAAATTTTTAAAACCTTAATATTTTGATTAATTGAAACATGTTATGGTTTCTTTAAAAACTTGATTACATGCTAATAAGGTTCAACTCAGCAACTTATTGAGGGTGCAGAAAAATTTGCTCCATATATACAAGTTATATGGTTTAACGCTCAAGCAATTTTTCTGAATTGTGTTGTAGTTCATTTACGTCGCAAAAGAGTTGCACACTGGGCTATTGGCGACGGTCTGGGAAACATCCCTGAGGATAATCCGAAGACATGCCATCGCAAATTTGATCCTCTGCAGAGGGGACTGCAAACCTGCTTCGGTAGTCCAACGACCTGCACGCGAAATTGAGCACTTAATGGTAGAACATTTTAATGAGGACCAAAACCGCACATCCTCGGTCCCTACGCAGACTGATCCAAGTGGTCACCCACCCGCACACTAACCGCAGCCAGTGATGCTTGATTTCGGTGTTCTGCTGGGAACCGTGTCATAACGATCACTCCACTGCGGGATAAATTTTTCTCGGAATGAAGAACTATGTCAGGCTACTTTGATGAATTATAATTTGATGTGTTGTTCATTTGAAAATTAAAAGTTTGAAAGAGAAAAAAAAAGAAAGGATTTAAAAAAAAGTAAAAAAAACCCAAAATATTAGAAGCTATTAAATAAGGAACACATGGTATCAAAATTTCAGCAAAACTGGCCTAGCAAAGTATGAAATATGCGAATTTTTAAATACTTCACATAGACATAGTACATTATGCCAAAAATCACTTCTCAAAGTATGAAATGATTAAACAATCTATACACAGAGGCATTGTATACAATACCAACTGACAAACCAGCAATATATGAAATATGGTTAGTTCATATTCGTAATTAATGGAATTATGCTTAAGGACCATTGCCCGGTATTCCTCTCACAGATGTTAACTGGGTATTAAAAATCAAATAATCCGGTAAAAATAAAATTTGTCTTTTCATTTTTAAAATGGATTTATAGAACAAACAAAATGTTAATTTTTTTCGTCGTAAACTAAATAATATTTTCTATGAAAAGGAAACGAAGAAAAAAAGTAACAGGTGGTTTCTTTCTCTGAGATTTGCATCCACTGAACAATACATAAAAAAAGATTTGTCATTGGATAAAATGTCTAGATAAAGTATCTATAATACTTATCTTGCCTTCGGATGTAAGAAATTACGAAACTGCATGTCTTACATAACAGCAATGCAAGATTTAAATAACAAAGTAGTATTTCTTAACGTTATGATTTTGAAATGTGCTCTCTATGTGATTCACTAACTCTCATAATTTGCATAAAGAGCATTTGCTATGCCTACATAAAGTATTTAAAAATTTCAGACTTTGCATACCAAGAATTTTATATTTGATTTTATAACCGTCGTTGAACAGCCGACCCAATTTTGGGTTTTACGACTACTGATGCTCAACTCCGTAGCCTTGTAATTTTGAACCCCATCCAGAAGACAAGGGAACTCCTGGATCAGTATCCCCAGAGGTATGGTTTGTTACGGAAACATGGAGGACTTTGTGACTGGACAGATTCAACGTGCATCAGTCTCCATTACTCGAACGGCTGGGATCTTGTTGGACATGGGCCCAGTGCCCTACTAACCAGGCCTGCATACCAAGAATTGCAAAGCATAGCTGGTAACAAAAATAACACTTAAAAAGCATGATAGCCTGGTAGGTAGGGCACTGGACCCATGTCCAACAGTTGGTGGGATCGATCCCAGCCAGCCGAAGACTCCCCGTGTAGTAAATGGTGACTGATGCACGTTGAATCTGTCGAGTCACAAAGTCCTTCATGTTCCCGTAGCAAATCAATACCCCTGGGGATACTGATCCAGGAGTTTCGTTGTCTTCTGGATGGGGTTCAAAATTACAAGGCTACGGAGTTGAACATTTGTAGTCGTAAACCCATAAAATTGTGTCGGCTGTTCAACGACGGTTATATGAAATAAAAACATTTAAATAAAGAAAATTATTTTTTAATGCTGTAGACAGCCCATAAAATCTTACATTACAACAAAAGATATTGTTTTTTATTTTAAAATTATTATTATTGTTATTATTGTTAATGATTTTTACGTTCAAGTTTGTAAATGCAATCCTCTGACAAGGCAATGCAAATAACTCAACCACAAGTTCCATTGACTTTGATGAGGCGGCACTGGTAGAGGGAAAGGGGGGAGGAGAGACAGCAAACAAGGCAACGGTTAATGACTCGGTAAATATGGTTTTGTGTGAGAGATCAACCCCCCTCCTCCGGGCAATAAGCCGTTCTTTCCTTCTGTTGAGTACTTAACACAGTCCGATCGATTGTTGAGTGAGACGCCTTTTATCCCGCAATCTTCTATATTCATGAGAAGTTCATACAAATAAAATAAAGGGAAAGTATTAAAAAAATGGATTAGTTTTAAATAAAGATCAAAATGCGAAATAGTAGAAAGCAAAATTAAGTAATGAAATTAATGATGTTAAATTAAAAGAGTGACTAAATATTAAACGTCGAAAATGTACCTCGTGTACATTTTTATTATTTTATAATTTTATGACCGAATTTTCAATTTGCGGATACCAATGTCCCTAGTAATTTTGAACCCAATATAGAAGACGAGGGAACTCCTGGATCAAGTATAGGGAGACATTTTGCTTTCGTGAAGGTCTTTTTGGTGGAACTAACCCGTTACATGGAAGAGGAAAACTACAAAATCTCCCACGGTTAGCCTGACGAAAAGGAGACTCTAACACACGAGCCATCTACCACTAGGGATATTTTACTGCAGCACTGTGGTAGGTGCAAGCGCGTGCGGAATTCAAATCAGCCAGTCACTGCCGAGATACAAACCCGGGAAGCATTGGGAGGCAAGCGCTCTGTACCCTGAGCCACCACGGCACATTTTTATTGTTATAATCATTTATTGTACTATCTTTTTTAATAAATATGGAACTATTGCGATTATTTTAAAAAAATTTAAAAATTACTTTATATCACGCTTATTTCTTAAAATTTTTCTTCCAAATGTGCCTTGCAATTTTCACTACATAAAGAGAAACTCTTGAAAAGAAATACCAAACATTATTAATATCAACCGTTTTTTTTTCTTTTTAACCGATTGAAATTTTTAATTTTTAAAAAGTTTCCACTTTTTAAAATGCTACAACTCTGGTCACTGGCTTGTCGGAAAATATTCTAATTTTGCCCTATGCGAGTGCTATTTGTACATTTTCAGGAAAAGTAATATAGCATTGAACCTTAATATTGGTAAATTGAACTCTAATAGGTTGTTGTTGTTGTTGTTAATTTACGTCGCACTAGAGGTGCACAATGGGCTATTGGCGACGGTCTGGGAAACATCCCTGAGGATGATCCGAAGACATGCCATCNCTTTTTTTTTTTTTTTTTAACCGCTTGAAATTTTGAATTTTTTTAAAAGTGTCCAATTTTTAAAATGCTACAACTCTGGTCACTAGCTTGTCGGAAAATGTTCAAATTTTGCCCTATGCGAGTGCTATTTGTACATTTTCAAGAAAAGTAATATAGCATTGAGCCTTAATATTGGTAAATTGAACTCTAATAGGGTGCAAATTTACTGCAACTGAACCATTTTCCCACTTAAGTTGAACCGTAGTATCGTGTCATCATGTTTAAAAACTACCATAGCACAGCTCAACTAAACAACATTTTAACGTTGCAACAAATTTCAACGATAGTCTGGTTTATTATGTTTCGAAATTCTTAACAGTATAACCTTACTAAATTTCCATAAACTGGCATTAGCGAAAAATTTTGATGTTTGATTCCTTTATTGAACAATAAAGATTCGAAATTTATATTTTGGCGCTTATGGGTACCTTTTTTGGACAAGGTACACACTGTAGAAAAAAGAAGGATTGATAAATCTTTAACCAGTATTTAGTGCAAAGTTTCTCATTACCCCGAAGTTTAGTTAAATGAAAGATCATTTTGTTTAAGTTACACCATAAATTTTGAGGTATGATCGAGAAATACTTCTATGGTGCAACTGACTGCACTAACACAAAATAAAAGTACTAACACAAAAAACACAAAACTTTGACGGTGACTGTAAACTGAACGACGTTTCAAGCGATGAACTAGATCATTTATTTGAAAACTATAATAACAAGATCATTCATTTGAAAACGATAATAAGTTAAAAACGGTGAACTAGATCATTCATTTGAAAACGATAATAAGTTAAAGGCGGTGAACTAGATCATTTATTTGAAAGCGACAATAAATTAAAAAGCGATTGGTGATCTAGTTACGCCACTGATGGTTTTTCTGTTTTGTTCTTTGATATGATGTTCTTATTTGCTAACACTATTATGTTTAAAATAATTAAAAGTTGTTAAGTTTTTTAACGTTGGTATTGGTAGTTTTTTTAAAAAAATAGTTGTGTTTTAATCAGTACTAGTACGTGTTTTAACACGATATTTGTTTACGACGGCATGTTTTCTTTACAACTCGGTTTCGGACGACTAATGCATGTTGTTTCAAGTTTCCAGCTATTAGGTTGGTAAATGTTTTATTTGCATTAATTAAAGTTCATTTATATTATGTTGTCTTTTTAAATTTGGTTGTGGGTATAAAATGGTTAGACGTATGTCATAAAATAACTTACTTACGTACCTAATTAATACTTACCTAATGATGGTGCAACCTTCCTCTATTTTTATAAAAGAAGAAAAAAAAGAAGGAAGGAAAATAGGTGTTTTGTTTCTTCAAAACACCTACTTTTGGTGCAACCTTTTACTGATATTTGGAGCTAGTGAAAATACCAAAATATGGTGAAATTCAGCTCCAATTTATGTAGCTAGGAAATAAATACTAATTTTTGGAGCAACGTGGCTTGGAATTTTTAACAGTGCAGTGCTCAAAATAAAAAATGGATCACCCTTAATAACTTTTGATCTAAAGATCAGATCTTCACGTTCTAGGACTCATTCTTCAAAGGGATGATCTTAAATATGTTAATTAATTAGAGCAGACGATATTTTAAGTTACAAAATCAGACACAAAAACGTACTGCTCCTTCATAAACATACTTTTTTTTCCTGACGGATTTGAATTTCTGACTCCCAAAAAAATATAGGAGGTAGATGCAATCTGGGAAATATGGTCCCCATAGTTTGGTCAGGAAAGCGATCCAAAATTTGGATGTTGATGTTAATTTTAATTTTTGTATATTTTACCGAATCTCGAGAAATTTTTAAGCAAATTGAAAAATTTTTGCACGCAATTATAAAATTCGTTTATCCAAAGAAAATTCCATGCAAAAAATAATTTTTGGTAAGTATTGATTATTTTTTATTATTTTATTAAATAATGGTCGAAGAAACAATACGAAAATAATGTAAGATATACAATTTTTTGCATCATTTAATACTTAAGAATGCAATTTCATATCACTAAATTCAAAATTTGAGTAAAATCAGTCGAACAGCTCCTGAGAATTTTTAAGGTTGAGCCCCAGAACGTGAAAATCTGATCATTAGATCAAAAGCTATTCAGGGTGTTCTGCTTATTTTTCTTTTCTTTTTTCTTCTTTTGTTTTCATTATGCGAACTTTACAAATTTTCTGGTCTGGTCGATCTATTTCTGATAAAAGAATTATAAATAAATGTCTAAAAGAAAACCATTTCAATTTTAAAAGTTGCTCTCACTCGAGAAAAAACTAAATTTTTTCATTTTTATAAAATCTTTAATTATAAAACACAATTGCATTGGTTTGAAGAAAGCTTGTTTCAGTACACATTAGTAAAGCAAAACTTTTGTTTTGGGGGGGAGGGGTCAATCGTTTGGAGGGAACCAACATTAGTATGTTTAAAACTTACATTTCGCAGGGTCCAGTGTGTCCACCCTGATAGATGCTGAAGGAGCCGGCATTCAATTTCATCCTCTCCCTGAAATCTTCAAAATAAAAGAAAAAGCCAAAAGTAAAATAAGAAGAAAAGAATCAAATAAAACAAACATTCCATGAAAATAAAGAATAAATACATGCAAAAATAATTCAATACAGAAAGGCAAAATATAGGAAAATCAAAATCATAATCAAAATAATATAACTTCAAATTAAAACAACTAAAAAATGCTTGTTAAAAAATAAAATAAGATTAATTTTTCTGAAAAATTTTTTTCTTCGACGCATCTTCAAAAACGGGTGTAAAGAACGTTTAGTTTCACATAATTAATTCCACAGATTTGACAAAAAACGAAATAAATAAAAGGGGTCGTGTTAATTTTCGACCGAACTTCTGCTTGAAATTAGAACAATTGTTTTTCTTTAAAACCTTAGGTTTTCCGAAAACTTAGGTCGAAAATCTATACATCAAAGTGGGAGGGGGAACGTGTTGGCAGAAATGGCATTAATGTGTTCTAACTTATTCAGAAGTAGCATATAATTCAGAAATAAAATTGGCTAATTAAAAAATTTAAGAGAAACTTTGGGATTATCCCGTCAACCATTTTCGCCAAGCCCGATACTATCACCAAAATCCGATATTATCGCCAAATGATTTATAATAATATATATGGTCAGATCAATGAGTAATTATAAAAAAAATAGAAGTTTTTACTTTGTTTTGATTCTTTTTAATACTTTTTTATTATGTATTTTTACACTTCCATTTTTTTTACTATAATTTATTTTATTATTATTCTTTGATAAATTTAATGTGTTAAGAATGTTTATTTTGGAAATTGCTTTTCATTGTGATGGCGCCAAAGGATTTGTGCATTTTTGCGTACGTTGACAGGTCGACGGGATATTACCAAAGTACCATTTAAGTCCCACTGATCGTAAAACACAGTTCTCAGTAGATCATTAAAGTCAAGGCTGATTGGCTGCGATTCGTGAACCGGTGGATCAGCCTGTGAAGAGACCGAGAGAGCGCAGTATCTGTCCTCGTTAAACTGATCTATCGTAAAATGCCGGACTTCGCGCGTATGTCTTTGGGTTATCAAAGTGGTGAAGCCATCCTATCAACAAAGGATTAAAATTATGATGGCATGTCTTCGGACCATCCGGATGGTTTATCGCAGTAAGCCTACGAATATTCAGTCTGAGTATTTCTTCACACATTTCCTATTTAGCCTGAAAATACATAGGCTTGTTGCATCAAGCCTAAAATCATCATACAGATAAGAAAATATTGAAGATTTTTCCAAACAGCATGGTGCATTTTACAACCGTCGTTGAACANTAGCTTATCATATACATTTCAAAATCTAGTCTTGTTTTCTCAACTACATTTTTTGTCTCAAATTTAATGCCTAGCTTGAGCCTATGGCTTTATTTATTTTACTTTATTTATTTATTACTTTGCGAGTATATTTTACTTACAATATTAGATGGTTTTCGTATGGGGGGGGGGCGCTAAAAAGGTATTGTGCCCCGGGCGCGAGTTAAGCTCGCTACGGCACTGCGCGTATGTCTTTGGATTATCAAAGTGGTGAAGCCATCCTATCAACAAAGGATTAAAATTATGATGGCATGTCTTCGGACCATCCGGATGGTTTATCACAGTAAGCCTACGAATATTCAGTCGGAGTATTTCTTCACACATTTCCTATTTAGCCTGAAAGTAAATAGGCTTGTTGTATCAAGCCTAAAATAATCATGCAGATAAGAAAATATTGAAAATTTTTCCAAACAGCATGGTGCATTTTATTACCGTCGTTGAACATGCCGACCCAATTTTTTGGGTTTAAGGCAAAAGAACTTCTGAATCAAGTATTGGAAGAAATTTGCCTTCGTGGAGGACTTTTTGATGGAACTCACCTGCATTTGAGTTAAATGTGGAGAAAAACCACGAAAACCCAACATGGTTAGTCTGTCGGCAAGGGGACTCTAACCCATGAACCGTCTACCACCGAGGATATTTTTACGTCAGCACTGTGGTAGATGCAAACTGGTTGCAATATCCGTATCGACCAGCCATCGCTCCGAATCGAACCCGGATCCACGGCTTTATGAAGGTTTATACTTTAACCGTTGTTGAACAGCCGAACCAATTTTGAGTTTATGACTACTAATATTCAACTCCGTAACCTTGTAATTTTGAACCAATCCAGAAGACAAGGATACTCCTGCATCAATACCCCCAGAGGTATGATTTGTCATAGGAACGTAGAGGACTTAGTGACTCGCAGATTTATGGCGCATCAATCACCATTTACTACATGGGGAGTCTTCGTCCTGTGGTGATCAAACCCACGACCTCTAGGACATGAACCCAGTGCCCTACCAACCAGGCTATCTCGACCCTATGTAAAATTAAGCATAAAATATGAAGGTTTATAACTATAAGCCTACGAAAATTCAGTGTGAGTATTTCTTCCACTCTTCCTATTTAGCCTAAAAGTACGTGCACTTGTTGTTATCAGGTCTAAAATTATCGTGCAGATTAGGAAATATCGAAGATTGTTCCCAAATAGCAATGTGCATTGCAAAATATCAGATTTTTCAAATTAGCCTGTAAACATACTCATCAAATCAACTGTTCACCAAAGGGTCAGATCAGCATTATTTCCTTAAACATTTGAGGAACTCCGCTTTTCAAATAAATAAATGTGTCATACATTAATAACATAAACATTCATCTCAACTAGTGTTAACAAAATGTCATTTTACAACTGCCTTTTCCACCACCTTTTTGCCCTTTCCCCCTTCCTCTGACTCTGTTCTGCTTATATAGTGTGTCTCAAAGGTACTTTTAAAAAGGACTCCCCCCCCCACCTCACCCCCTTTCTACTTGGAGGTGTGCGCACACACACACATTGAAAGAGGAGAACATTGTGTTGTTGGCCGAAGGGCATGCGCCTCTCTCCTCCCCTCCTCCTTTTCGCTTTCAACTTAGGGGAGAAGGAGGGGTATGGGTGGGGGAAAGAAGCAAGGATGAAGATGCTGTTTTGTAGTGTCTGCTAGGGAGGAATGATCAATGATGTTAACGCCTCCTCCCTGACACCCCTCCCCCCACACACACTCCGGAGAGGAGAATATTCGATCCCTTTCTCCTGATTATCCCTCAATATTCATTTCTGGACACTCTTCTTTTATTTCTTTAATTTTTTTACATCTTTCGTTGCACATGGTGTAGAAAGAATTTTAAAAAAATAGAAAAAAATTGCAACCTCCATTATAATCATTTCTGGATTTTTCAGGCCTTCAATTTCCGGGACAACAAAATGGTGTTGGCGTGAATACCGAGTGGTCGATCTTTAACTATTTTTAAGCTGCAAAGTTTAGTTTAATTCACATTAATACATAGTTTTTAAGTGCTATACCAACTTAGTGCTATTAAAGGAAAAAGCGTTATTAGAAGGAAAACATCAATGATTCTTAAAATGAACAAAATTCGTTTTCCTTTAGTACGTGTCTCAAAAACATAACTACAATCACAAGTAAACAAATTTCACCCGGCGTTTCTATATTTTTTTCTTCTCCATACGGGTAATTCTAGCCAGATTCTCATTCCAAAATTCTTAAAGGTCCCATCAAAACATTTTGATGGTTTAAGTTGGTTTCAATGTGACTCATGAGGGTCCAACATCATTTGATGGTCACCACCATCCAACATTTTCCATTACGTGCTCATGGTTTTTGACATGCCAACAAACTTCCATCATTACATAAGATTTAGGCCTGAATTTTTTTTAACCTATTTTTTTTCTTTTAAATCAGATTTTTTTTTCTATTTACCAATCAAAGTTCTGTTAAAATACATTGATAATTCTCAATATTTTTTTTAAACGCTACTTCAACTCATTATTTCTAACTGAAGTGGTTAAGAATAATTGTCTAATTATTATTGACTAATCAATGAAAAAATAAAATCATAATTACCTTTCCTTAAACTAAACACCCTCATAAGTTTGTGAAAACAAAGACCCAATTTGTGAGTTAGATATTAAAAAAGGAATAAATTAATTCAGATAACTAAAACGTCAGCAAAAAACATATTCTAGATTTTCCGCAGCAGAGCAATCACTCTTTTTTCATTAATTATACACATAAACTACTTATTTAATAAGTTTTAGAAGTGCTTGCTTTTAAATAAATATAATACAACATGATATGATATGATATGATATGATATGATATAACAATTAAAGTGATTAAATGAAACTGGTCTTCGAAACAGAAAATTAATATAGCTTAGGGAAAATTATTTAAAAAGTTTCTGAGAATATTTTTCTAATGATTCACCTAATACTAAGAAAATTTAGAAAAATAAAAAACTAAAGCTCCTTTTAACATATTCAAAAGCATCAGCAAAATAAGTAAATAAGTATAGATAAATAAAGATAAATCGGAATTCTCTCTCTCTCTTTTTTTTTTTTTTTTNATACTATCAAACTCACAAATGGACCAATCAGAGGTTAGCGCTGATTTCCAGCTGACGGCGTCCTGTCCTAAGAAACCAGGCCTTTTAGGGAAAATTATTTAAAAAGTTTCTGAGAATATTTTTCTAATGATTCACCTAATACTTAGAAAATTTAAAAAAATAAAAAAATAAAGCTCCTGTTAACATATTCAAAAGCATCAGCAAATAAATAAATAAGTATAGATAAATAAAGATAAATCGGAATTCTCTCTCTCTCTCTCCCTCTTTNACTTTTTTTTTTTTTTTTTTTTTAACTGAAGGAAATTTTTAAGCATTGAACAATATACAATTATTATTTAACGAGCAGGGGGCGAAGCCTCCTAGTTATTATTTAATAGCTAAATTATTATTCAATAGCTATTCTGTAACTCTACAACTTTTCTAAAAAAAAGAAAAAAGTTCTGCCTTGTGGCTATGACACTCAATTGTCATTAAGAACTCTGGTTAAATCTACGGAAGCTAAAAGCGATCGGCACGTAATATTGACCCCATAGCCATTGATCACGAAATTATGGAGTCTTAATGTCAAAAATTCCCTCGGTCCTGATTGGATTGTGGAAATACTCTGCATTACTTCATAAAAATAAGAAACAAAATCTTAGTTTTATCATAACGGACTTCTTAAACGACTATTAAAAACTAAATAAATAGTACTGCTGTTATACAATAAAGTTTTTTTACATTTATTTCATTGTTTAGGTAGACATGGACTACACGGGGAGTCTTCGGACGGCGGGGATTCAACCCACGATCTCTAGGACATGGGCCCAGTGCCCTAACAAGTAGGTTATCCCAGCCTTTTCTCCTCCTATTATATGTTTTTAAAATTAAGTAGTTTTTTATTGGTTAATATGTTTCTAATTGTCTTTAGATACTTTATTTTCGAAATTGGAGTTCCACCGAAAAAAGGTAGATTATTAAGGGTTCCATAGCCGAAAAAAGTGGGAACCATTGTTCTATACTAACACGATTTCCCGAATAATTTATCTATTTTTGCTGAAATAGTCAGCTTGTGAATATAAAAAAAAAAATATGAAGATATACAAATTATAATTTTATATGATTTTTGTTTTTAAATGTTAAAAACTTGTTTAGAAACAAAATCTGAACAAATAAAGTAAGGAAGAGGGGGCTGAAGTTTACGTCTTGAACAACTTTTTATTTATTTATTTATTGGTGAAATCCCCTCTGTGAGGCATCGTAAATTAGCAACACTTTCATGTTCAGTTGTTTAATCACACTTTAGTTTAAATTTGTAAATGGAGGTTCTTAAGGTTTCACATTTTCTCCTTTATTGACATATTTTATTAAAATAATTTCAATTGACAGGATTTATAATGATACTAATTTTGCTACCTATTGTAATATTGTAATACTAACTTTTGCTAGTGTGGACACTCATATATATATATATATATATATAGTACAATAAGAACAAAGAGAAAAATGAGGAAAATTAATAAGTTTTATTAACTGCTCATAAGCTGCAAGTATATAGAACTCATAAAATAGGCAAAATATTGAGAAAATATGGAAAATGATAAAAATAATGACAAGAGAAGAAAATTATTAAAAATAATTTTTCAAAAGTATTTAAAAAGATTTAATTTTTGAAATTTAGAAAAAAAAAATTTAAAAGTCCGAAAAACATAACAAAGAAAAGATATAATCTCTTCATCAGCCCACACGATTATATCCGCAAAAAAGGAGTGCTTTCTAATATTGTATTAATATAGCCAAAGCAAAATATATCAATACAATAGTGTTGGGAGCACTCAAAAAAATTGAAACGAAATTGGAACACATTAAGTAAAAAATATGTACGGAAAAACAAACAAATATATCAAGCAAAAAACTNCCATTACACAGGTGTAAGCATGATACCCAACAGTTAGTTTTATTTATATATATATATATATATATATATATGTAGCAGTATGTATAAAGGTGGCAGTCGAACCGAGTAGGAAAACAGACGCAGGACTTCAATGAAAGCAAATTAATTTTATTTGATCATTCTTTATTGAGTCTATCGACGATCAGTCTTTCTGGTTGGGAAAATCTTGTAAAAAATCCGAAAATGTCTCTATTTAGGGAAAAGAGGGAAATCTTAGAAATTGTAATTGACTTATTAAATAGATCGTGTGATTCTCACAAAGAGTAAAGGGGAAAATGTCTTTACTTTTAATGAATGCATACTTGAGCGAAAAATAGATTTAAGGACATTGAAGGTGATTCTTTTTAAAAGTGTGAGAAAATGTTTCGATTGGAATAATAAATTAGGAATTGTTTTATAGAAAAGAAACAACATAAAAAGATTAATAGAAGCTTTTTATGCTACACACATGTAGTATATTGAGTTTAAGAGGGGATATAGGTTTCTAGCAATAGTGGATTATAATTTGGAAACCACTGTTTAAGTACAATTTATTCTACACATAATTTTAAATGTGTGAGGAAACACTAATTAGTATTAAAATCTGAGTCATGAAATTTCATGATCACAAATCGAACGTAATATTTATACTAGTAGTTGAATACGAAGGGGAAAAGAGTTAAGTTTAGGGATTGAGGGGTGTTGCCAGTGATTTTTTCCATTGACAGCGGGGGAGAAAACAATTAATGTAATATAATCAACAAATTATGTGCACACAGAAATCTTCTTAATTTTTCAGGAAATGTCACATCATTTAATTGGATTTTCTCGACATCATTTCCCTATTGAGACAAAATAAAAAATAAATAAAAAATCGTCATCTCTCGATCGACGGCCATATTTCCCGATCAAACTTAATGATTACACAAAGTTCAACAAATAAGGATTTATTTTGGCTCTCTCTCTCTTTTTTTATTTTTTCACTGGGGGTATTTTGGCAGATTCTTCGATCGGGGGGAGCCCTGGAGGAGAGAGAAAGAGAGAGAGGGGGCAGGAGAGATATGGAAGGGGAGAGAGAGACGCTCTCCTTCGAGTGCGACATCTTTCGGTTCCTCTCGGCGCTTCCGTTTCCTACTCTCATCACAGAGATCTGTTACGCGGTTCCTGATTGGTTGATTCGTCTCCGCCAATAAGTAACCTCGTCCCTGTGGAAGACGACTTACACTCTAGTGAACACTTCGATTATTTCACTTCTTTTCTACCTTTTTTTTTTCAGTTTTTTCGACAGTAAAATTTATCGTCTTCTTACTCCCCCCCTCCCGGCCCCCATTTTTTCTTCGCTCCCTCTTTTGGTGTGACTTGGGCAAAAATAGACTAAATACAATCTCAGAAAAACTGACGCTGAATATAAAACAAACCGATTGTGCAAAACAATTGTTGACGTTTAGAATGGATGACAAGAAGATGAAGATTTACGCAGAGATAAAAGAAAAAATAATAAGATTATAAATTAATTTTTATTCAAGATAAAGGACTTCTCATCTTGTACAAAACCTGATCTAAGAATTTAGCCTCAGTTTTAAAAGTTAAAACTAAAGATTTCTTATTTTCCAATGCCCACCTGGAGAATGACCTGTCGTCATACAGGCATCTGAAGGGCAGATTTGCTGACCACTCTTTCAGAGACATCCTATTAGGTGGGCCAACAATAAGGAAAGACAGTATAGAGAATAAAAGAACATACATGCTTTGCCCGGGATTCGAACTCAGAACCATTCAGATGCAAGGCCAGATCTCTGACCCCTACACAAGTCGGTCGCCAAAGATAAAAGATCGAAATTATTAAGAAAAAAATTAATAATAATAATAAGTAAAGAAGCGTTTTTTTGACAACCCCCACAATAAATTTTTATTAGTTATCTTTTTACCCAGCATTTAAATTAAAAACAACGTTTTTCAGCAATTTATAGCAATTAAAGTTAAAACACACAACTGTTCAGTTAATTATAATTTTCTCAGTGTATCTATTTATCTAGTTTTAATATTTTCCGAGAAAAAATTTTTATTCAAGAATTTGCTGCAAAAATATAATGAGAAAACTTACATTTAAAAAAATCGGTTTTTTTCCCTTTCTTTTTAAAAAAAAAAAATAATAAAAATTTTAAAAATTTGAATGACCACAGACTTGAAGGTTTTCGAAGTCTTATTAAAATTTTTAACAAGTGTTATAAAAGATGTACACGATAGCAGCATCCGGTCACGTTAGCTACAATTTTATAACAAAAAAAAAATAATAATAATAATAATAAATAAATAAAAATTGTCGCTTACACTACGTTAGATTATTGGGTTAACACTACGTAGTGGCGAATTTTTGTACTTTTTCCAAGCAATTCAAAAGCATGTAGTCGGGTTGTTGAATTTCTATGTATTTATAAAAATAATAATAATAATAATGAATGAATGAAATGTTTAAAAAAAATGCCCAACAACGTACTCTTCTAAATCAGGTAAACTAATTGGAATGTTTTTTCCAGCATATATAATTTATTTTTACCACAGAAAGGTTACAATGGTGTCGATTATGTGAACTAAAGTTGAACTAAGGAACTAAAGTGCTCCATAGCCATAGTTCTTAACATATACAATTTAAAATATCTATGTGGTAGATGAAGTCAACAAAAATTCACATTACGAGTCACAAATTAATATTTAAATGAGGAATCAGTAGAATACTATTTTATAGTAGTAAACTATTTTAACAAATTTAAAAATTTCAGCCCAACTACACAACCTGTTTTCCTAAAAATAATTTCAAGCTAAAAAATAATTTTTATAATTATTTATTACTTTCTATTATTAAATTAAAATATGATTGAAAAAATTTAATTTGTAAGGTGTCCAAATTCTAATATTTTTTTTTTAAAGTATGCAATTTAAAATGAAAAAATCGAAAATTGGAATACGATCGTTTTAATGGTAATTTAAAATTTCGGCTTCATTGATATTGTATTGTTCGGAAATTATTCGATCTATCAGATGTTGAGTTCTTCAGAGAGATTCCGCATCAGTTGTTCTTTCATTTTCTCTTTCCAAATTTATTTTGTGCACTCATTCATTTTGTAATCTCATTCATGGTATTTACTAGAAAGGTAATTTAAAATATTTGAGTTTATGATGGCAATATGAAATAATAAAAACCTTTAAAAAAAATTTTTTTTTGTATCAATACAATAAAGCTACAATACAGCTGTTCCTAATTACTATAAGCGTTTTCTGACACTAGTTTAAAATGCTTTTTTCACTCTTTGTTAGAATTATAATTTTAAAACTTTTAGTGGATGAAAATTTTAAGTGAGATTTTAACATTAAAAATTTGTTCATTTATCTTATTCCTTTTTGCGAAAACCATTTTCTAATATTAATTTAAAGGAGCTCTCTTTGCTTTTGTTCTTAGTTTGACATATAATTAAAGAACTAAGTGGATAAATGCTATAAGTCCATTTTTTTTAAATAGTTAAATTTTTTTTAGAAAAGATCTTATTTTGGTTTTATTAAACTACCCAGCAATGTTTAATTTTACCAAGTCTCTAAATCTCGCACTTTTTTAGTGAATGAGAGTATAAAGCGTCAATCTTAGTATTTTCAGAGTTGAGTAAAAGAAGGCTTAAGAGCATTTGGTAACAAACAGTCGACAAGTAACCTTAGAAACACTGGAAAGTAAATTAAAATACAAAGAATGCTATGACGGAACAGTTAAATGAGTATTAGAGATTTAGATGTTTTTTTAAAAATTGTAACCCTTGTGATAAGAAACAAAGGCACGAAATAGTGTTTATTTCAACGTGTAAAGTATTAGGTTAATTTACTAAAATGTTTTTCACTAAATATTTTCGTTGTTTTATTCAAAAAGACTGTCAGAGTCGCGATGGCTCGGGGGATAGAGCGTCTGCCTTCCAATGAGGTGAACCGGGATTAAGTCCCAGCGATGGCTGGTCGATATGAATCCCTCATCCGGCTTGCAGCGACCACGATGCTGACGCGAAACATCCTCAGTGGTAGACGGATCAAGGATTAGAGTCCCCTTGCCGTCAGGCTAACCGTGGGAGGTCGTCGTGGTCTTCCTCTCCATGTAACGCAAATGCAGGTTAGTTCTATCAAAAAATCCCCCATGAAGGCAAAATTGCTCTCAATACTTGATCCAGGAGTTCCCTTGTCTTCTGGATTGTGTTCAAAATTACAGGACTACGGATTTGAACATTAGAAGTCGTAAACCTGAAAAATTTAGTCGGCTGTTCAACGACGGATACATATATAGTATATATGTATATATGAAAGGACTGTCAAAATCCATTATTAAAAAACAGTGTTCTGTTTAATTATTTTATTGCATATTTTTAAAATGCAAAAGTTCAAACTAATTTTACAACGAAACAAAATTGTGTTTGTAAGAAAAAGCAACAAAAAAAAGACGTTTTGTCAAATATCTTATTTTATTCTTTGGCAACGCAAAAGTCGTGAACCAATATAAATAAATAAAACTGCATTGTTGACCAAACCACTTAAAATGTACATTAATTCCGGATATTTATCCGTCAATAACCGATGTATCTATAAATGTATCATTTTCTCAGGCTTAATCAAATTTATCTCGAAATAGGATTAATGTGAGTCAAGAATTTTCAGTTTGGAAAGTTTGCGTTCATAATGAAATTTCCGAAAACTCAATGGGGGAGTTAACGAGCTCCGGAACGAGTGCTTTAAAATCTGGGAGAAGAAAAGAAAGAAAAAAAACTCGCTCAGCGCATTCACTTAATTTATTGCTAAACAGAAATCAGATTTCGGCTCGCTCTCTCTCTTTACCATTTGTGAGGGCCGCCGTCTATTCTAAAGCCAAAACCAAATTTTCGGCTTTTCGTATCATTTGCACCTGCGGCTCTCTCTTTCCTTCCTTCGGCTGCTCTCGATCGATGGCCCCTTTCCTTTCTTAGATCCGCCACAGAAGAACGAATCATTCATGTTTCGAACAGAATCATTCCATAGAATGTTCTAAAGGGCACGTTTTGTTTTGTTCCTTTTAAATAAGACTATGCATTATTTTTTTAAAAATAATTTTTAATATTACATTTAGTTTATTTGGCACAAATAACAAGACAAGATTATTTTTTGTATAATTTTTCGTGTTGAATACAGCGTATTTGCCAAAAATAAATGTACACTATGATATAATTAGTAATATCATTTAAGGTTTATAAGTCGAAAATAAAATAACCTGATTATTTTTTATATGGTTTTAATATTAAATATAAATAATTTTTTTCCAAAAATAAAATTACACTGTCTTTTTTTTTCTTTCTGATATTCAGTTTAGCTTTTGTGTCAAAAATAAAAGTAAAACTGCCTGTAGATTAACAATTACATTGTTGACACTTACCGTTTGATAAAATAGGGAATAGTAATTACAAGAGATTTCAGTGTTTGTTGACAATCAGCTTTTTTTTTTCCTTTTTATTAATGTTTTGCGTAAAACATTAATTTACAAATCTAACGTATAAAGTGAAAATAATGAAATCGTTCAATGAACCTATTTTTAATAATACTAAAGTGTCATTGATATATGAACTCTCTTCCTTTTCCTTGCTAGTTTTTTTTCTTCCTGTATTTATAAAATTTGCAACATCTAGATTTTTCTTTCAACGTTGAAATAATATCTGCCTTTTGATAGAGGTTTTGAGGCGGCTGATTGAACAAATTTTAATTACAAGTGTATTGAAATTAAAGAATGCATTAGAATAGATATACCGAAGGAATTATAGAATAGAATATATGAGAATAGAATTATGGAATGCATATCTGCATTACGAAATGCTACTTTTGACAATGTTATAAGCAAGAGCAAATGTAAAAGATCAACATTCAAACCAAGCATTTTCTCCCTCAAAAAGGAGTTGAATTTAGTTTATTATAGTTCTCATACCTTAAAATTTAAATTATCAATTACGAGTACAATTTACAAGCAAACATATTTGCAGTTAAATTTTTCAGCAATATTGGTACAACAGCAAGTTTTTTTTTTCTTTTGAGTGTCATACTTTTTTTTAATGAAATGCTGTAGGAATTTACATTTTAATATTGGGTTGACATGAAGCTAACTTGTTATCCCTTAGTGAGAAGTAAAACGCAATTTCTTCACACAAAAAAAGACGCTTCACAAAAAAAAAAAAAAAAAAAAAAAAAAAANAAAAAAAAAAATTCTTGCTCTATTTCGATCACTGGTTACCCATTGGTCAAATCCTTTTTTTTTTTTAATTTCTTTTTTTCTTCTGGATTGACTCCGTTAAACGCCACAATGTTTCAAATCATGGGTTGCAAAAACTGTCTCAATTGATGTTTGTCGTCGGATTGGCTTTCAAATCATACCTATATACGTGTTTCAAGACGTCACAAACTACTTTTCCTCCTTCAGTATTCATATTTATATTAAAATCACCGTCAAGGCAGTAATTATAAGTTAATAATAAAAGAATATAAAAATTATTTTAAATTATTATTATGTAAATACATTAAGAATGACTGCTGGTGAAAAAAAAATGAAGAAAAAAAAAAGAATTCTAAATAAATTATCAAAACAGCAGTGGTTGCCATAGCAAAGCGTACAATGACGACGCATGCGCACTGTTTACTATTACTCTTGAACGCATTTGAAAAGTGGGATGACGTCCAAATAAAGTGCGCACGCCTTAAAACCCAAAACAAGACCCATTTCGCCTATGGGTAAAAAAAATGAGATTTGATTAATCAAATATCGTCCATTCTGTTTAGTGACCTTTTCCCCTCTATCTGGTAATTTCATGATCTCAAGATTACAGAAAGTTTCGGTCATTTTCAGGAAAAAGTTCAAACAAGTACCATTTCAGATCCGCGTAGTTACAGAAATTTTCAACATTAAAATATTTTGCAAACTTCAAAATAAGTAATAATTTAATTTCGATAATGGAAGGATGCGACATAAATTTCGACCAAGCTCCAGTATAATTCCGTAACTGGTGTAAAAAATGTGTGAGACTTCACATTGTTGTGTCTTTGAGATCGCAATTGGATTATGATTTATTTTGAATCTTAAAAAACTTTTTAAATGGTAAAAATATCAGAAATAACGACAATCATCTCAAATTGCACTTGTTTGAGTTTTTTGTTAATAATGACAGAAGTTTCTGAGATTACGGGATCGTGAAGTAATCAGAAGGAAGACGGGAACATATTTGACTCATTGAAAGAATTGGAAGATATTTCATTTATTGAAAGAATTGGAAGATATTTTACTCATTGGAAGAATTGGAAGATATTTAACTCACTCAAGTTCATATTTTGTAAAGAAAACATTTTCATACCTATATCAAAGCACATTTTTAAAAGTATTGGTTCTAAACTTCATGTAAAACAAAATTTTTATAAAATATTAATTTATTTCTAAAAATTATAGCAAAAGTAGCGTTTTTAATAAATTCATAACTTTTTTATTTAATATTTGCTTAAATTTTTGATATTTTTACTAAAATTTGGTAAAAAGATATCCTATAAAAGATTGGTAAAAAGATATCCTATAAAAGATTGTTAAAAAGATTTGGTAAAATACAGATAAAATATAGGTGCACATTTATAGATGTCCTGTATAGATTTTCTTTCTTTATTTTATTATTTATATTTCACTGTATAAATAGTTGCAGAGTCAAAATATTTGGTATGGCATAATAAAATGTACTCTGCGAAGTATTTGATTTTTTAAAAAAAATGTGATGATGTTCCATTAGAAATGAAGTGAAGTAATTATTCACTCACCTTGTGGTTGTGTGGGTGAAGGGGAGCCCCACGCTCCTTTGTAGGCCGGCTCTGAAAAAAAAAAATTTGTATATATAAATGTCTTTAAGATGTAGAAAATAATGAGTTTAAAATATATTTCTAATAGGAAACAGTTTGGATAATTTTTAATATCATTAACATACATTGGTGTAAGAATTAAGATAATTTACAGACTTGGTCGATTATCTCTAGAGCTACTGGACCGATTTTAATACGATACTTAGTGTAAAGTAACCGCCACCATCTTCGTTATTTAGTACCACTAAAATCTATAATTACTATAAGATACGATACACATAAGAGTCAACACAATTATTTTTACGGTATAATATAAAGAACGAATCATTAATTTAGGTAGCATGTATACAATAATTATTGAAATAAAATTTCTTTGCTAATCAAACTTACACAGCTTAAGGAGAATATTAATATCATATTTGAACTAGGTTTAACAGAGCAGAAGTGGATAAGGATTCAATGTTATTAAATTATTTAATTCAGCTAACAGATTTATGTAATTCTTCTTATGAGAACATAATTACCTTTACAACTAAAAACATGCTTACCCCTTATAACCGTTTTATTCCGTTTCTGTTGAATGTTTGACAGCGTGAGAGACAAGTTTTTACCTTCTTGTGCTTGGTTTGTAGATAAACTATCATTGAACGTATGACAAAATTGGCGAAAATAATTTATGAATGGAGCAAATGCATGTGAGCTTGGCATAGGCTTTCTCAACAATTAGCTTTTAGATTAATTTTCACTCTATAAAGTGTATATGAATTTTACACGTCGATTCGCTATTATCTAAAAATGAAAGATATTCATTCAAACAATATTTTGAGTGTTCCAACATCAAATTAGGATGGGTCTTACACCACAGTTTTTTACAGTGTAACAAACAAACAATTTTTTTTTTCAGATTCATCATCCTTATCAAAAAAATCCTGGATTCAATTTTATAAAAGTTGGCGAAAATAGATTGATAGAGATGATACCAGTTGGAGCATAGTTGAGCTTTTCTTCGTTACAAATTAACCAACCGATACCAACTCTTTTGCGCAATTTTAAAACTTATTAATATGATACTAATTCATGTCATGTATGATACTAATTCATTCTACAAACTTACAAATAACAGTAAATAAATAATAAAAATTCATGAGTTACAAGTAGGGAACTCGATTATATATAATCTCATGCAGTAATCGAATGAATAGTTTCTGAGGGATCGATAACACCTACGTGTATCAGGAAAATAAAACTTATTCTGGTAAAGATTATTAAAGTTTGAAGATTCATGTAACACAAACAATATATTTACTCATTATAATTTTTTTAATAGATTAAACAACACTTTGTAACCCCTAACCTGCAAATTTTTTCAGCCTTATTTTTGACAAGGATTTAAAAAATACAGATTAAAGGTCTAAATATAGATTTCCATGGTTTAAGGAACAACTTGTATAATATGGGAAAGTGGTAAGTATTATGAACTTTTCCATTGGTTTGTGATTATTTCAATAAGTTTTGAAGAACAATAGAAAGTTAGTATAAACAGTTAATAATTGGAATTTCTATAAGAAAAATTCGAAAAATACTGCCGAGTTTTAAAGAGCCCTATTCCAGATATCAGACATCCTTACTGTGGTTACGAAAATAAATCACTATAAAAATTGGTATTGGGTTAGTCCATTTGTTTTCGAGAGGGAAGGGAGATTCATATCATTTCTTCAATCCTTTACTATCAGAAATAGTTTTACTCTTGTTTCCATGGCAACAGACAACTTCAGATACCTTTACAAAAAGCGATCAGGCTGAGAGTTCATCTTGTGTTTGCCAGACTATACTTGAGTTTGTTTACTAGTAACAGGAGAACGAATTCTTTGATTTTGCATTGTGTTTTTTTCTCGCTTAGTTTCTGGCTATTCCATTGTGGTTTATCGACTAAAGCTACTATTTTTTATGCGAGCATCAATAAACGAGCAACACTATATCAGCAACAGCATCGAAGCACATTCATTCAAATATCCATAGTTCAAATTAAACTTTACATTATGAATTTTAATCAATTAACAGGGCATTTTTCTTCACGTTGTGACAATATTTTCCACCCTCTTACTTAAATTATAAGCCTTAAATATTTTGAAACGAGAACAAAAGCCTTAAATATTTGAATATTGCTATTTGGATTTCCAAGCATACTGTCTCAAAGATTTTTTTTTTAGTTTCAAAAAAGGTTTGAAATTTTTAATTATATTTTGTTTCTATTGGCCGTTCTATTTGGACGTTGCACGCAATCGCAATTGGCCCCCAAAGAATTGCCAATTTTAACCAAAGGATAGTTTCAAAAACATTTTTTCCGAAAATTATTTAGACCAACATTTATAAATATGTAAACTAAAATAATTAATACTCGAATAAATATAATGACAATAATTTAACTAGTAGCTTATCACAAAATTAATATATATAATATTTGAGCATTCTTGAGCATATATATAATTGAACTAATAAAAAAAACAAAAAAAAAACAGACAATTATGGAAACTATAGGGGAGAAAAACACCGAAAACAATTGAGAAAAAAAAACGAGCTTTTAAACTGTTGTTAAAATTACATATGCATTTATTGTTAATCAAATATTAGTAATAATTTAGTTATACTATTAAGAAAAATTACATGTGTTTCTTAGAAATTAAAATACAATTCAAATTCTGTTCAATTGTGTATTTTATTAATAAATTATCTTTTGATTCATAAATTCCAAAACTAAATTTATTTAACCGATATTGCAAACTTAATTAAAATGATAATGCAAACGGTTTTAATGTATTATTGTAGTACTATTCCGGTTTATGAATATTTGGTACAAATACTTTCAAGATCTATATCTTTAACTGTTGTGCCATAATATAAAATATAATTTTAGAAAATATATATAATTCTTGATAAAATAGAAATATATAATTTGAAATTAACATTTACTTAGTTATAATATTTTTTTTTCCTAATAGCTGGCACTGAACTATTACGTTCAGCAATATTATTTAATAATTTTCAAGAATTCGGTAATTTTAATAGAGTGTAAATTATAGTCAAAATTTTCAAATACCAAATCCGACTTTGTTCTCATAAAAAATTTACTTTAATCAAATTCTAAAGAATTAAACTCTAAACTCAAACTTAATCAAACTCTGATGAATATGATGAATCAAGTCCTTCAGATCAATCAAAAACATAAAATTAAACATAAAAAAATTTGAAATATTTAACTTGAGATTAACTTTTTATTTACAATAATATTAATTATTTTTAAGAATTCGGTAAAAATTTGAACGGAGTCGAGCATTTCAACTATCGACTACCCGGCTCTGGTTTTGTTCTCAGATAAAAAGTTTTAATTTAATCAAATTGTAAAGATTTAAACTCAAACTTAATCAAATTCTGATGAATTTGATAAATCAAGTTCTTCAGATAATTCAATAAAATAAAATTAAACGTGAAAAAATTAGAAATACCTTATTTGAAATTAATTTTTAACTAGCAATAATATGAATGCTTCTTAAGAATTCGGTAAAAATTTGAATTTAGTTGGAGTCGAATATTTCAACTACTGACTCCGCAGCTCTGTTTTTGTTCTCAGATGAAAAGTTTTACTTTAGTTACATTCTAAGGAATTAAATTCTAAACTCAAACTTAATCGAATTCTGATGAATTTAATAAATCAAGTTCTTCAGATCAATCAATAAAATAAAATTTAAACGTAAAAAAAATCAGAAATACTTTGCTTGAAATTAATTTTTAACTAGCAATAATATTAATATTTTTTAAAGAATTCTGTAAAAATTAGAATGGAGTGGGAGTCGAATCACTCAAATACCGACTACCCGGTTCTGGTTTTGTTCTTAGATAAAACGTTTTACTTTAATCACACTCTAAGGAATTAAGCTCTAAACTCAAACTTAATCGAATTCTGATGAATTTTTATAAATCAAGTTCTTCAGATCAATCAATAAAATGAAATTTAAACGTAAAAGAAATCAGAAATACTTTATTTGAAATTAATTTTCAACTATCAATAATATTAATATTTTATAAGAATTCTGTAAAAATTAGAATGGAGCGGGAATTGTACCACTCCAATACCGACTACCCGGCTCTGGTCTTGTTCTCAGATAAAAAGTTTTACTTTAATCAAATTCTAAGGAATTAAACTCTAAACTCAAATTTAATCAAATTCTGATGAACTTGATAAATCAAGTTGTTCGGATCAATCTATAAAATAAAATTAAACGCAAAAAAAATTCGAAATACTTTATTTGAAACTTATTTTTAATTAGCTGCAATATGAAAAATTTTTCAAGAATTTGGTAAAAATTTAAATAGAGTCGCAGTCGAACATTTCAACTGCTTACTCCACAGCACCGGTTCCGTCCTCACATAAAAAGTTTCATTTTAAAAAATCGATACATCAGATTCTTCGGAATCAATAAAATAAAAGCAAAATTTCATTGTAATAATAATAAATAAAATAAAAAAAATGCTTGTTAACTGATTATAATTCCATAAATACGTTCCTGTAAAAGATACCCCCAACTTCCGCATTTAGAAAACGGAAAAATATTGATTTTCAAAACATTCCGGAGCTGGCGATTTAATAATAATACCAATAACAAACTTTATAAGGCTGTTTTCTTCTGCCTCGAAAATAAAAAAAAAATTTATCAAGCATATACAAGTCTAATAAAATAAAAAAATGGCGCACGTTTATTGAAAATCTTGCGTTATTTCTCTTTGTTCGTTTCTTTTATTGAGAATTTCCTGAAATATATTTGAATGATACATATTAAAAAAGCGGGACGTCTTTTTCATTATGGGAGAAAAGGTTTCTGAATTTTATTTCTCCTTTCTTCGAGAGTTGTCTTTTCTTCGCCGCCGAGGAGAATTTATGAAGAATGATTTTTATGTTAGAAGGCGTTTTGTTTTCTTTGCAATGTTAATAACTTTGAAATTCTCATAGCGCTTTCAATAAAATCCCAATTTTTATTTATAAAAATATATTATTGAGATAGCGAATGATTCAGTAAAAAATAACGCAGTTTTACGAATTATAATTATTACTATTACAAAAGACTGGTTAAAAACGAAGGAAAAAGAATGGAAAGACAATACAGTTATATGAATTATAATTATTGAGATAATAAAGAAAAGAGAATGTATGGAAAGTCAAATCAATTATGGATTACAATGATTGAAACAACATATAAATTTTTAAAAAGTGAAGAAAAAAATAATGGAAAGAAAATATAGTTATGAATTATAATTATTGAAATAAACGGTTCCCTCAATATTG
>NC_092205.1:89069753-89080053 GCF_043381705.1 Parasteatoda tepidariorum | reverse complement strand
GAATTAAAAAGAACTATCGCCTAGAACGGCTTAAAAAGAAACAAATCTGTTACCAAAACAATTTCAGTAAATAGTGTTTGGTTCTTTGAATTACATTTTAATTCATTCGTTCTTGATAAACATAAAAATAAATACTTGACATGATGTTAATTTCCTTAACTGTAGTAATATTTTAAACTGTTTGGATCTTTAATTTACAATTTTCTTCATTCGTTCTTGATATACATAAAAATAAATACTTGACATGATGTTAATCTCCCTAACTGCAATAATATTTTAAACTGTTCGGTTCTTTGATTTACATTTTTCTTCATTCGTTCTTGATATNTATATATATATATATAGAACGGCTTAAAAAGAAACAAATCTGTTACCAAAACAATTTCAGTAAATACTGTTTGGTTCTTTGAATTACATTTTAATTCATTCGTTCTTGATATACATAAAAATAAATACTTGGCATGATGTTAATCTCCCTAACTGCAATAATATTTTAAACTGTTCGGTTCTTTGATTTACATTTTTCTTCATTCGTTCTTGATATACATAAAATAAATACTTGACATGATGTTAATCTCCTTAACTGCAATAATATTTTAAACTGTTTGGTTCTTTGATTTACATTTTACTTCATTCGTTCTTGATAGACATAAAATATATACTTGACATGATGTTAATCTCCTTAACTGCAATAATATTTTAAACTGTTTGGTTCTTTAATTTACATTTTTTTTCATTCATTCTTGATATACATAAAATATATACTTGACATGATGTTAATCTCCTTAACTGCAATAATATTTTAAACTGTTTGGTTCTTTGATTTACATTTTTCTTCATTCGTTCTTGATATACATAAAATATATACTTGACATGATGTTAATCTCTCTAACTGTAATAATATTTTAAACTGTTTGGTTCTTTAATTTACATTTTTTTTTCATTCATTCTTGATATGCATAAAAATAAATATTTGACATGATGTTAATCTCCTTAACTGTAATAAAATTTTAAACTGTTCGGCTCTTTGATTTGCATTTTTCTTTATTCGTTCTTGATCTACATTAAATATATACTTGACATGATGTTAATCTCCTTAACTGTAATAACATTTTAAACTGTTTGGTTCTTTGATTTACATTTTTCTTCATTCGTTCTTGATATGCATAAAAATAAATACTTGACATGATGTTAATTTCCTTAATTGTAATAATATTTTAAACTGTTTGGTTCTTTGAAATTCATTTTTTTTTTCATTCATTCTTGATATGCAGAAAAATAAATACTTGACATGATGTTAATCTCCTTAACTGCAATAATATTTCAAACTGTTTGGTTCTTTGATTTACATTTTTTAAAGTTATTGATGATTGATTCTATCAACTAATGCGTTGATTATTTGATTGCAGCAGCCTAACTTTTTTTTTTCATTGAAGGTATGGAATAATAAATGAATTACATTATGCTAATTCAAGCATGCAGAAACGTTTCTGTCGTTCCTGAAAATTTCTCATTTCTACTTTGACCCTTTGCTTACGCAATACCATGCTGTGCCATCATATTGGCCCACATGTTGTGCCAGCCGTAAGCAAAAGGTTAATAAGTGCCTTGTAAGAAATGTACAGATTACCTAGGTCATTTAGAAAATGAAACACTTCAATGAATGCCACTTCAACAGATCACCCTAGCTAATTTGCACATTAATCTGCAAAATAACTGATTTCTACACTTCAGCATAGCATATTTGACCAATGAAAAAATTAATACATAATGAAAATTAAAAATTCTTATTGATATTTATTATTATTTTCAAAAACTTGCACTGTTAGAAATTTCTCGGAAAAAAATAGTTAAATAATAATTTATTTAATTGTTACTTAACCATATTCAAGCAAAACAGTCAAATAACGATAAATAAGATGGTAAAAAAACTGCTAACTGCGGGAAAAATCGTTTGCTAACTGTTTTGATCTAATACAGTTAAACAACCAGAATTTTATCCCACCAACTAAGCCCACCTAATAAAGCCGCTTAGTTTCTTGCAACTGTGTATATATAGCCGAGAAGGCTAATCTCATGACCAACGGAACTTGGGCTCCAGTTCCAGCATTGACTAAACTCCTTAATTTGCGTCCTACACTCTCCGATGCTTAATATGCAATGAAATGCCCAGCAAAAAAGGAAAGCTAGTTAAATATCTTTCTTGCGGTTTTGAAACCATGCCAGTTGCAAATGGTTAAAAAAAACGTGTAGTTTTGTATTCATAGTTTTATAACCATGCTAATTCGGAACGGTGTCAAAACCTTAAAAGTAAAAAAAATGTTCTTTATCCTTAACTTTACGGTTAATTGGATTGACAGACTGCTGCCTGTTATCTTACTATAATTTTAGAATGAAAATTCTAACAGTGTGCGCTAATGCCCGTGTGTTTCCCGTATTTCTAAAAATATGCCAAATTCATGATTATAATCTAAGAACACTTAATGACTTTGGTTGTTTGTATATGTGTTGTGTGAAATTGAGAGACTATTTGGGGGTGCTGATCCAGAAGTTTCCTTGTCTTCAGGATTGGTTCAAAATTACAAGGCTACGGAGTTGAACGTTAGTAGTCGTAAACCCATGAAATTGGGTCGGCTGTTCAACGACGGTTATAAAATAAAATAAAATAAAAAATAAGAATCACAGGCAAAGATTATTATCTAAATAAATTTATGTAATTCTTGAGTTTAATTTACGTAAATCCTTTTTAAAACGAAAAATCGACGTAAGACCTTATTTAAAACCTGAAAATGACACAATTTCTGTAAAAGATCATCATTTATAATATTTTGAGAGGAAAAAGATTTGTTCATAATTGTTGTCAGCTAAGGGAGAAAGTTTTTATAAATATTTTTTTGAGTGTAAAAATTATGCTATCTTATTAGTATAATAATTATTATTAGTATAATAATTATTATGGTATAATAAATATTATTAATTTGATTTCATTTAAAGATTGGAGAAAATTTTTTAAAATATTTTTTTCAGTATAAAATTTATGTTATCTTATTAGTATAATAATTATTATTAGTATAATAATTATTATTAGGATGATAATTATTAGTAGTATAAGAATTATTATTAGTCTGATTTTATTTAAATATGTATTATTTTCTTATATTTTACTGAAGAAAACAAAATTGAAAGTGATGGAAGAATGAAAATCTAAACGAATTATTTTCTGAAGAATAATATGTAAAACATTTATCTTTCAATGAGCGATATATTAGACAGCTATCTCTTAATAAACATTAAGACAAACTTTCTCCTATAGAGCGTAAAAAAAGGCATATTATTAACTAATGAATTAAAAAGAACTATCGCCTAAAAAACAATTACAAGAAAATCTTTGCTCATTTTATAAGACAATTGTTTGATATAGGTTTTTAGCTAAAACAACTTGTCAGGGCATTTTAAAACCCTTTAAAAATTAACAACTGTTTTTCTTTTTAAATTTAGCTGAAATTTACAGAAGCAAAAAAATGATAATAATAATAATTATTATCATGCCTTCTTTCCATTTCTGGAAATCCATTCAAAACTAATTATATTTTCAACTAATTCAACGAACTATTTTCAACTTAATTCAACTAGTTATATTTTCATTTAGATCATAAAAAGTTATAAATTAATAATAATTATTACCCCTTTCTTTTTTGCTTTCTCCATATTTTGAGTTTATCGTACATTTTATTGTACAGTTAACATTTAGTACATTTATACTAAGTTAGTACATTTATACTTTTGTACATTTAAACTATTTTATTAGTACATTTATACTAATAAAAACACGCGTTTTTGGTTGGTTATATAATAAAAAGAAAAATGCTTTAAGTTCTTTTGTTATAATAATGCTTTTATTTTTATTGATAAAAGCAAAATAATTATTTTCATTAAATTTAGTTAATTTAATACAAATGTAACTTTAGGTTATATATTATATTTAAACTTGTTACTTAAAAATGTAATGAAGAAAATAAAAAAAATGCGATTTTAAATGTAATATTAGCATAATTCGATTTATATTTCAGGAGGAAAAAAAAATTCATTTATATATTTTATTCCATGTCGTTCTCAGAAAGCTGCTGATAAAAAAAAAATGCAAATAATTTGAATTTAATAATAAAGATGATAAGCATTTTGACGTGGCATTGAGTATTAATGAACGCTTTAGAACTACAAAAAAAACATGCATCGAAATAATCTAATCTAAATATTACTTTAAATTATAAATTTTATTTAAATTCCTTACATACAAAACATCACTCTAAAATTAAGAAAGTGAAAATGCGACTTTCAAAATATAGCATTAAAATTCTTTTTTAAAAAATTAAAATTTATATTTTTAATACGAAATTTTTAAAAAAAAACTAATATTAATTTTACATAAAATAAAACTATAAAGCCTGTATTTTGACGCAACAAGCTTTAATGAATACTTTGAAATTAAATACGCATGCACATTTTAAAATAGCCAAACAAAAACTTTTCAAAAGTAATTTTCCAGTTATTGCATTTGCTGATAATAACTAGAAATCTTTTTAACTAATCTGTAGATAAACAATGAAATTTACTGATTTTCTGAAATGTAAAGATTACAATATATAATTCAAATTATAAAAACAAATAAAAGTTAATAAATGGGTAAATAATAAATTTTACATGCAATCAATGATCATTCCCTAAAAATTTAAAACAAATTAATTTAAAATTATATTTTCTGTTCAAAAAAGAGCCTTTTTGAAACTATTGGGAGACTTAGTCTTTTTTTTTTTCTTTTTTTTCTTTCATTCTTTTTTTTTTTTTAAAGAAAGGAAATTGAGAACATGTAAATAATTATATTACCCGAATTAAAAATATTGAACAAAAGGTTTAAATCGACCTAAAACCAATCAGTGAATAACAAACTATTATAGCATTGTGTTTCGAAATAAACCTTTTTTTAGTATAGTCTTTAATTTATATTAAATAGTTGTCAATGAAGCAGAAAATGAAGCAAATATAGTTTAATAGTAGAACAAAATAAGATATAGCCATGGAACTATCTCCCTTTTCTGAAAAGAAAGAAGGAATATACATAGTCAAAATTTTAAAAATACTCTTAAGTATTAGTTTTTTACTTGATTTTATCAGGTTATTTATTTTTACTATGAATACACTCTAAGTTGCACTATCAAATCGGGATGGATTTGAATGAAAATGTATTTTGCATTTCGGACAATTTTGTTATGGATTATTTTTTTCTTTTCTCGTGAATTCTTTTAAAACTACACTAATCGCAATAGCAATAACTAAAAGAATACAATTTTCAAAAGATGAGAGAAAACAAAAATTTCAAAATATAACGATATTTTATTATTAATTTCTACACCCTATAGAAATGTAGGAAATAATAATAATAATGAATCATAAAAATTGTAAAATATTTTTCAGAAAAGGAATTTTGCCTATTTTTCTTTTTTTTGGGGTGAATTATATTTTAAAAAAATAATTAAAATTCAAATAAAATTACAATAAATATATTACTGAGTTCTTTTTTCCAAATAGCGATTAATTCTTTAAGTGCAATGTATACTTCCGAGCAAGTTACAAATAAATGAAGTCTATGAACACACTTCCGTTTGAAAAAATATATACTTATATATACTTACCTTTTACGCTTTATTAAACAAGTATTTATGGAAAAGTGTGTATGGAAAATATTTATCAACACAAAACCAGCGTAATTCTCCTGTGACAATTGGGATACGTTTCTTGTTATTACAACAAAAGCTGAAGTGAAAAATAAATAAAAGAAGTTTGTGGAATAGACATAGACAATACCATAAGCATATAAAATAGACCTTTGTGAAACAATTACAACGATCTTTAAAAGTCAAAAATTTAGCATTAAAGAAAAATTAAACATCCATGAAGTACTACTTATTAAAATTTTTAACAAAAACTAGCTCAGATATCGTTGTTGAATGAAAATTAAGCGCATGATAACTTTTCCATCAAATTTGAGCAACATAACTAAGTATCGTTACAACTGAAACTTTCAAACATACGATGCTTTGCTGTGCAATCTACGAGATGTGGTTTCTGAAATTACGAGAGTATTTAATCAAGCTGAATTAGCCAGATCTAAATTTAGGAGTAGTTATTATTTTTTTTTATTGCAAATTATTAAAAATCTATTCATTACGATTTACAAAAAATATTATTTAAGAAACTTAAATTTTATTATGAATGTATCTTTGAAAGGATTTTTTGTAATTCACTTTCTGCAGTGAAAATGCTGTTCACAGGTTTTAAATTTAACTTTTTCACCCCATATTGATCTAAAAAAATATTATAAAAATATAATAAAATTCATGAAAAAAATTTCATGAGCAAAAAAGAACACAAATTAATCGTTAATCTTTATAACAAAAATTTAAAAACAATTTCACAAGACTTTTTTTTTCTGAGAAAGTTTCAAAATGATATTTCAGTTCGTTAGTTTTGATTACAAAATTTTCAAAATGGAAAAATTCTTCGTTAGATGATGTGATTTGAGACTGTTGATAATACCTAAAGTTTAAGAATCTTTATATTTTTGTTTAAAAGAAAACTTAGATAAGTTCCATTCGAAGGAGAGAGAAAATTTCATCAGTATAAATTATTACTATTGTTTTAAAATGATTTATTTTCTTAAACGAGTTCGGTTCTCATTATACTCTTTCTTGAGGCCAACATATATTTCATGTAGATAAAAAATTATGAAAAAATAATTAAAAAATAAATTTTTTTTTAAAAAAAAGTTTAACTTTCATATTTTTCAAGCATAATACCAGTTAGATAAATATGTTCTCCATCACTAAATATGCAATTAAATAATCGTTTTGTTCAGTTAATTTATTTAAAGAAGATGCAATCGTGAAATAATTTTTAGTGATGTGGCTTCTTATACAAATAAATTTTTATTTTGAACCAACTATGTTTTTATGAACCATGTTTTTCTGGAATAATAGCGTCCACTTCACTATTTAAGTTATTATGCTATTTAATCAACTTTATTTATATTTTTCGTCACATTTCTATTTATGCAGAAGAGTGAAACTAAAAATGGAATAACTAACATCAACAGAATTGTAATCTAAAAAATTGGCGATATAGAATTGGCGCAATAGTGGAAGAGTACCAGCTAAATAAAGCCTTAATAACCCTGCTCTCCATCTCTAACTATGCTATTAAATAATCATTTTGTTCAGTTGATTTATTTGAAGGAGATGGAATCGTGAAATAATTTTTAGTGCAATGGCTTCTTAAGCAAATAAATTTTTGATTTAACCAAATATGTTTTTCTGAGATAGAAGTGTCCTCTTCACTCTTTAAGTTTTTTATTCAACTTTGTTTGCAGATTTCGGCACATTTCTTTTTTATGAAAATGACTGAAACTAAAAGTGGACTATACTAAAATTGAATACTAAAAATGGACTATAAAACTAAAAATACTAACATCAACGGAATTGCGTAATATAATAAATTGGCGATATAGAATTGGCGCAATAATAGATAATGGAAGAGGTGAAAATAAATACTAACAGGATACGCTGGAAATACTAACATCAACGGAATTGTAATATAATAAATTAGCGATATAGAATTGGCGCAATAATAGATAGTGGAGGAATAAATACTAACAGGATGAGCAGGAAATATTAACAACGGAAATGTAATATAATAAATTGGCTGTATAGAATTGGCGCAATAACAGATAGTGGAAGAATAAATATTAACAGGATGTGCAGGAAATATTAACAACAGAATTGTAATATAATAAATTGGCGCAATAATAGATAGTGGAAGAATAAATACTAACAGGATGTTCAGAAAATATTAACGACAGAATTGCAATATAATAAATTGGCGATATAGAATTGGCGCAGTAATGGATAGTGGAAGAGGTATTTGTTTACCTGTGAAGAGCATTGGTAGATTGGCTACTGGCGATGCACTGCCGTAGAAGTCGGGCTTCCCTTGCATCCACAGCCGGTAGACGTCGGCCGTTGTGGCTGAGTAGCGGCACGGCAGTTGATGCGGGCCCTCGCCCCGCTCTTTACCGCTGCCGCCGCCCGAACAACGCAACTTCACTTCCCCTTCAATGATGAACACCCACGCCGAACATTTCAACTTTCATCAATCTCCTTTCTTCAATGCAAAAATGATTTTTCTTTAAAATTCCCGAATTCTTGAGTCTCAGTTTATGCATCAATTTGAAAGGAATTCATTCGAAAGAGTTGCATTCGACAGAAAAACAAACTATTTCCCTTTTCGAACAAAAACTTTTTTTTTCTCTTTTCACTTGACTTCATACGAGCGAAATCATGAAATAAAAGAAAAGTTTTTCTCAATATTGCAATCGCTTGCAATTTCCCATATCATTTCAAAACAATTCGATATTTTCTTCAGAGCAGAGCGAAGTGAGTTGCGAGCGTACAGATTCGTCTGCGTGAGGAGGAAAAGTGAGTATCGTCTGACACCGGCTTTCGAGCTCCCATCGATCTGCCCCCCACTCACATTCAATACTAAATGTCCTACTAATCGTGTAGTATCCAAGACCGCAACCGCGCGCTAAGAAATGGACCAATGGGAGCAACGAAAGTCCGATACGCGTGTCAAGTATGTGTTCTTTTCCCTCCCCCCTTTCCGCCAATCAGAGAGCCGAGAGTTTTCGGTGGCTGGGGCATCTATGGAGAAAACCCCCGATCTAAAGCCAAGAAGAAATGCTAATGAATTATAGTCCTTTCCTTCCCTTCGGGAAAAGGGGGTTTTCCTAGGCCGGGAAAAAGGAACAGGATCCCGGATACCCCTGGATTTCCTCAATCAAAAACCTACCCCCCTTTTTTTTTCTTCCTTTCTACAAGCTTGTCCATGTTTGCGTGGGAGCCCTTTTTTTTTCCTTTCTCTTTTCATCCTCCGTTATTATCATCATTTTGTGTACTAAAAGAGTTGGCTTTTTGACACTTTAGAGATGACAAACACTATCAAAAGGACTTTCGCTCAAGAAAATTGTTGTTTGCCATTCAGTCATGCAATGATGGTTTGTTCCCACATTCTTGGCCATACGTTACATTCATTTATTTATTCCTTTTAAAATAACTTTAATGCCTATTTTTTTTATTTATTTATTTATTTTTTTTGCATTTGATATCAGTGTATTTTTTAGCCTCCCCAATTAAGGATTATTGTATTTTATTCGTCTATTAAAGCGATAATGTCCTGTGCTAAAGATAATTTCTTGATATTAAAAGAGATTTTTGTTTCTCCCTACAATTTATACGGACAAACTTTTCAAGTTTCCAATGCTAGTCGTTTAAAAAGCCTTATAAATTAATATATATAATAAGATTCTATGTAAAATTATAATTATTAGGTAATACTGTACGGCTGTCATTGTTTTTACGCGGATGAAACCGGTTTGCACTTGTGTACGCTCCTGTATCAATTGGTTAACATTGTAAAGCAATACGTTGAAAATAAATGCAAATAGGAAGTATATAAGTATATAAATAAATCTCCTGAATAAAATCCCATTACATGTATGTCTAAATATAAAAGTATTGCCTATAAACTCGTGCAAATCATGTCATTATTAAAAAACTACAATGCGTCTAATAATTTGATCTAATTATTACAATATACTAATATAATTCTTGATATAATAAATATTCTATATTTATATAATACATCGTCTAATTTATCCTATCGTCAAATTTATATTATATATCGTCTAATTTAACAAATTGATACACGAACGTAAACAAGTACTAACCGGTTTCAGTCGCGTAAAAACAATAAAGCCGTATAGTATCACCTGATAATTAAGATTTTACATAGAACTAGGAGGTTTCGCTCCCTGCTCGCGGGCGCTCGCCAACCCACGGGTTCATTTCGGATTGCTTCGCAATCCGATGCTCGCTTTGCTCGCTCATTGGATGCGTTCTTAACGTGTAGCTCTTGTATACTTTTTTGAACACTGATGTTCCGAAAACTTTTCACTGTAGAAAAGTCTAAACCTGTGCATTTCAATATTAATTGCAAACAGTTCACATATTTTTCTTAATCACACTATTCTAAATTTCAGTTGTTGAGAAAAGTAACTGTTGTAAGTTTTGTTTTAAAGTCTTTCCCACCAGAGGGCTAAAACCATGTGTTGTAAAACAATATGAAATAGTACTGAACGCCGGATGTAAAGCATCGGCTTCGATGAAGATAATTTTGTGAGAATTTTTTT
>NC_092205.1:89061113-89069387 GCF_043381705.1 Parasteatoda tepidariorum | reverse complement strand
TATATATATATATATATTTAGAGTGCTTCCTACTAACATTGTATTAATATTATGAAAGCAAAATATATCATTAAAATAGTGTACAGGGGACCAAAAAAAGAAAAGAAAGAAATCGATACAGAAAAAAAGCATATCAAGCAAAAAGCACAGAAATACAAGAAAATACGAAATGAAGCAAAGGACCGAAACTAAAACGCAAAACGTAACCTGTAAAACACGGAGCGAGATTAGACGTCCATTTGCTTACTGACATCTTGTAAAAATAAGTTTATTTATTTATTTATTTATTTTTTATAACAGTCTTTGAACAGTTGGCCCAATTTTTCGGGTTTACGAGTAAAGTTCAACTCCACAGATTTGTAATTTTGAATCCAATATAGACAAGGGAACTTCTGGGTGAAGTATTTGAAGAAATTTGTCTTCGCGGAGGACTTTTTGATGAAACTAACCGGCTTTTGCGTTACATGGTGAGGAAAACCACGAAATACTCTAACGGTTAGCCTGAAGGCAAGGGGACTCTAACCCATGATCCGTCTACCACTGAGGATATTTTACGTCAGCACTGTAGTCGGTGCAAGCCGAGTGCGGAATTTGTATCGACCAGCCACAGCTGTGATTCGAACCCGGTTCACCTCCATGGAAAGCGAATGCTCTATACCATGAGCCACTGCGGCTATTATATGGCTTCTTACAAATGCATACTTTTGATTTCCGCTCGAAACTCCTAGCTAAGATTTTTCAATATTCCAAATCGTCATGAACTATACTTTGCGTACTTCCATAACTGATCTTTGTTATTCCACTAATTTCTCGAACTTTCCTTCATCACACATTACGGAAAAGGTCACGAATTTGGTCAATTTTCTTTATCGTAAGACTCGTTGTTGGTCAGAGAGCATTCAAGATCTGGTTTAAAACGAAAATTTGCGATTTGCCTACTTGAGATCTCGACAGGGTACAGTGCTCGTCGTACCGTACTCAAAACTTTAATAGGTTTGACATTTGGTAAAAATTTAATTATCATGCATTGAGCAGTGGTGCTCAACGCATAATGCGCGGTAGTTCCATCACAAAGTCCTCCACGAATTCAAATGTCTCCCAATATTTGATCCAGGAGTTCCCTTGTTTTCTGGAATGGGTTCATAATTGCAAGGCTACGGAGTTGAACATTAGTAGTGGTAAATCCAAAATTAGGTTGGCTTTACAGCGACGGTTATAAAATAAAAGCCACATAAGGCCGCAGTAACACAACAAAAGTTACAAGCATAACACTGAGAAAATGTTGAACATTGGACTGTTGAACTGGACTTGGCACTTTCGGACTACCATTTGTTTGGACCCATTAAAGAAGTCTTCGATGGAGAGATATTCAACCGATGAAAAAATTGAAGATTTTGTCCGCAATTGGTTAACTACACGGTCTACTTCTTTCTGTGCCACCGGAATTAAAAAAAAACATCTAAACGGCTGGAAAAACTGTGTAGAAGTTCATAAAAAGTAAGTAGAAAAGAAAAAGTTTTGTATTTTTTGAAAATAAAATGTCAATATTAAGAAAGTATTATTCATATTTGATCCACACTCGTATTTATCAACAAATTCAAAATATTTCTCTTCTTCACAGAGACATTTATAATCGAATAAGTTCATTTTCTCTAAATTTTTACTAATATCATTATAATAGCAGTAGCGCAATTACAATTCTACCAAGAGGTTTATTATATTTATAACTTTTGATGTTCACTTCTTTTAACGGAATCCCATTCTTTAAATTGTCAAATATATTATGAAATTCAAACTCATCAAAAATAGGGTTTTGAAAGCCAATAACAAAATATAAGTTTTCTAAATTTTTTCTTTTTATTTGGGAAAATTTTACTTATTTCAACTTTCATAAGATCGAAACAAAGAATTTCAAAGTGTAAATAAGTAAAATCCACTATATTTTATATTAAAAATCCTACATTTTCTAAAAGTATAGTCAAAGAGAATTGAATATTATGTTTTCATTTCAGACGGTGTAATACATATTAATTTTGAAGTATTGAGTTACAATAGAATCCTAAAGGGATCCACATATTAAAAATTCTTTTTTTGGAATGAAAACTTTCGATCGAAAGCGGCCATGTCCGAGTCATTGACTTAACGCGTACCCCTTCCTCTTCTATTTGCTTTATCTGATGCGGCGGGTGACTCGGACAGTAGTCTGTTTGAAAGTGATCGGAGAGAGCAAGGCTTGACCGATGGTCATTGACTTCCGCCTCGCAACTCCCTTTGAATTTCCGGCCGCTTCTGCCTATAACTTCATTTCCATGTGTATGAGATGAGTGAGGCATTAATGCTGACGCTGGACACTGGTCAAGATAGAGAGGACTAATGATGCACAACATGAAGAATAGTTGTTTCCATTTCGCCAATTCTTTATCCCCTCCCTTAACCCCATTTCGATAAAATTTGTGTGATGATTCTGTTTCTGATTGTACGAAATGTTATACTCTTGTATACTAGATGTATACTGAACGTATGAAATGTTATACTTTTTGTATACTAGGTGTATACTGATGGTATGAAAAATTTTATACTTTCGTATACTAGATATATACTGATCGTATGAAATGTTATACTTTTTGTATACTAGTATGTAAAAGCCTTTTTTTATCAGTAAATAATTCATTTTAACAAAACAAAACTAACTTACATTCATTACAAAATCATTTATTAATTAACGTCCTTAAACTTGTTAAGAGAAAATTTACAATCGAGTATTCTTTGATTCTTCGGGAAAAATTTTTATAAATAAGCATCTTTAAAAATTAAGAATGAGCGTCAATAGAGAGTGATGTATTCTCGTAAGCGGAAACATTTTCGAAAAACAAGATTGAATATTGAAAGAGTTATTATTTTCTTTCTCTATAGTTTAAACAGACGCAAACTAATATTTTTTTTAAAAAATAATATTTAGCATTGAAATAGAATATTTTTTTTCTTTATAATTTAAGCAGACATATTTTCAAAACAATAAGATTGAGCATTGAAAGAGAATAAATCTTTTTTTTTTTTCCTCTATCGTTTAAACAGACGCAAACTAACGTTTTTTTTAGAAAAAATAATATTTAGCATTGAAATAGAATATTTTTTTCTCTATAATTTAAGCAGACTCATTTTCAAAAAACTATAATTGAATAGTGAAGGAGAATAATTCTATTATTTTTTTCTCTATAGTTTAAACAGACGCAAACTAATTTTTAAAAAAAATATCTAGCATTGAAATAGAAATTTTTTTTTCTCTATAATTTAAGCAGACACATTTTCAAAGCACTAAGATTGAGCATTGAAAGAGAATAAATCTATTTTTTTCCCTCTATAGTTTAAACAAACGCAAACTTATTTTTAAAAAAATCTTTAGCATTAAAATATAACTTTTTTCTTTATAATTTAAGCAGGCACATTTTCAAAACAATAAGATTGAGCATTGAAAGAGAATTAATCTTTTTTTTTTCTCTGTAGTTTAAACAGATGCAAACTAGTTTTGTTTTTTTTACAAAAATAATATTTAGCATTAAAATAGATTTTTTTCCCTATAATTTAAGCACACACATTTTTAAAAAATAAGATATGAGCATTGAGCAAGAATTAATCTTTTCTTCCTCAATGGATCAAGCAGAAATTCTAGAAAATTTTTTTAAAACATTCAATTATGAAGATTCATCATCCCTATGTATAACCGTAGCAGCTTCGAAATAAATAATTTATGTCCGTGTTATTTTACTCTTAATTGACCGACTTACTAGAGCCAGTTTTTTATCAAGTAATTTTATAAAAGTTACTGTTTTTATTAAATTGCCCCAAACAATTACCTTATTATGTTAGATGGAGTTATAAATCAACATTAAATTTAATTAATGAAAAAATTTTTTACCTTAAAAGATTTAAAAAAATCTAACAAAGTGTGCAAATTTTTCAGAATCTGGTGGAAAATTTACCATATTATTTTAAATAGTCAGCAAAAACATTTGTTTGTCAAATTCTTTACGAGTCAACTGCTGAATATTTTTACTCTGTCAAATTTTATTTTGAAAGAATTTATCGTAAATAATAAAGAAATACAAACTAACACTAGTGACAATTTTTTTTACCCAAGTTAATGTAATTATTAATGGGGGTACTTGCAACTCGAGAAGAAGACGATCACTGATGCACAGACACTTGACCTATGATATAAGAGCCAGCTGATTGCTTATAAACTAGATGGAGTGTAAAATTCAAACTAGACTTCGCCACATAAGTTAGAATGTTAATTAACGCGAAGTTAATTAAATACAACGCCATATCGCACATCGAATTCATTAAAATATAATTCTTTATCGTCAGCGCCTTTTACTTAACTGATATTTATTATTTGTTAACGTATTTTATTGTAACCGTGATATATTTTTGTTTTGTGTACCTAGCAACTTCTATGTGTAATTAATTTCTTTTTTGTGCTCTACATGGCTTCTTACCAGACTTTGTGTCAAATAAGAAATATATAGCGAAAGAATTGAAATCTTTGTGAAAGAATCTTCGCGAATGCGTCCTTAAAAGAATTGATACGTGAATGGCTTGGCTTACTCGAAATAGAGTAGAAAGAACAATTGCTAACGTAAACAAATGCAACGTTTCATCAACCAATCAGGAACTAGATATCCACACTACGTCACTTGCCGGTATCTCATTGCTTAATCAAATACTGTATGGAAAGTTCTCACCAAATTATGCTTAAAGTGAAGAGTGAGTAATAAATTTTGATAATTAAGAATTGATTGAATTGATAATTTGAAAATAGATTGAGTGATAAATTTTATTTATCTTTGATACCTTCTTTTGAAAGTCACACATTCTGAAGAATTATCTGTATACATATCAATTGGATACTTGCACTTTAAGAGGACGACCTCCCATACCCACACATGTGACCTAAGCGCCAGCTAATCTTTATCAGCAAAATGGCGTATTCAGGTCGAGCTAAGTTTCTCTACATAAGTTAAAACGTTAATTGACGATAAGTTAATTCAATACAGAGGCTTATCACACATCGAATTAGGTGAAATATAATTCTTTCTCATCTAAGTCTTTTACTTAACTTAGATTTATTATTTGTTTATGCATTTTATTCTAACCATGATATATTTTTGTTTTGTATACCTGACAACTTCAATGCATGATTAGTTTTTTTATGTTCCACATGGCGTCGTACCTGCTTTTGTGTTAAATCTCTGTGTAAATATATAGTGAAAGAATTCAAATATTTGAGAAAGAATCTTTGTGAAAGAATTTAGAATGTGTCAGTTAAGAGAACTGATCCTTGACGGCTTGGCTTACTCGAAATAGAATGGAAAGAACAGTTGCTATCGTAAACCAATGCCACGCTTCAGCAATCCAATCAGGGTCGAGATACCTACAAAACGTCACTTGCAGGTACTCTATTCGAAAATAATAATAATAAAAATAATAGTAATAAAAAGTCACTACTTAGAGCGGTGGTCCGTGGTTATATTAGTTACAAATCATATCCGAAACCTTTAATCGCAACAGTTTACCATGAATATTCCGTGAATTATTATGAATAAGTTTCACATCAAAGTGAAAATAATTCCTTTTCCGAAGCTTTTTTGTCAAAGAAATTAAAAACAGCACAGTTTAAGAGCCCTAGAATTTGAAGCAAACCAATTTTATACCTTCTTGTCGTAAAAAAAATTATCTGGGATTGAGAAGTGGCAAATAACTTAAATATTTCAAAAGCTATTGAATTTTTTTTTTCAAGCTTGAATTTGGTGAGATTTTACTACTTCAATGAAAATTATTAAAAACGATGAATAATTACCGATTTTCACAAATTTTAATGAATGAGACCAGATAATGCAGAGTAGGAGGGATTTTTTAAATATTTTTAAATAAATTAGATCACAAACTATTTTTATTTCCACAGAAAAATGTGGTTTTTCTTCAAATTGACATTTCGCGCTATTTTCCAAGTTAAAATAGACTGGCTAAACATATGTTACACTGGGATACCTGCAAGTGACGTACTGCGGGTATCTCCATCCTGATTGGTTGTTCAAACGCGGCATTTGTTTACGTTAGCAACTGTTTTTTCTATTCTATTTCGAGTAAACCAAGCCAGTCAAGTATCAAGTGACACATTCTACATTCTTTCACAAAAATTTTATTTCCCTCACTATGTATTTACACAGAAACTTAACACTAAGACAGACACGAAGCCATGTGTAATATAAACAAACTAATTATGCATCGAAGTTGCCAGGTAAACAGAACAAAAATGTATCAAGGTTGCAATAAAATACATAAACAAATCATAAATCTAAGTTAAGAAATAGAAGTTGACAAGAAAGAATTATATTTCATTTAATTTGATGTACGATACGGCTATGTATTTAATTAACTTATCGTTAATTAACATTCTAAGTTACGTAGAGAAACTTAGCGCAACAAACTTGCTGATAAAGATTAGCTGGTGCTGACGTCATAAGTAATATATGTGGGTATTTTCTTCTTGAAGTGCAAGTACCCAATCGACTAGCACACTCACAGCAGATATAGCGTATTATTTACAAGAAATGTCACGTGACTTCGGAGCCTTTGAAAAACGGCCCCATCAGAAGACACGCTGCGTAAAATCAAAGACAAACGCAGTTTCTTTCCTACGTGTTTACCTATCTACCCCTTCCAAACGATTATCTCAAAGAACAATGTAAATATATTTTTCAAAAAATAATGCTCATTATTTTGACATTTCCATTCAGGGAGTCATTTATATGAAGCACATCCCCCCAACAAAAGCATCCAAAACAAATAATCTCTTTCCTCATAGAATGAATGTATTTAAATAAACTGTTCCGATGGTATTCTTAAGCGAAAGAATTGTATTCGGAAAGGAGTCTCGCCGCTCATTAGAATAAGTTTGAAAGTTCTATTCTTCGAAAAATAAAAACCTGGATGTTTGTGCTGAGCATCTTTAATAAATCGTTTAAAAAAAAGGGGGTATTCATTGTTTTCCTCGTTAAAAACTATCTCATTGGAAATAATTACTGTTTGTTATCAGAGAGGAATATTCAATGAACTTATCATTTTCGTTCTGTGACATTTATGTGACATTCCACAAATAATATGCGACATTAATGTGTGTCATTATATTACTTTTTTTATTTTTAACATTGCAAATACTAATTTTTAAATAAAACCTGTATATTGTAATAAGGTATTAAAACATTTTTATCTAAATACGAAAAATTGCTTAAAGGATTTTCGTCCAGTTTTTCATGCATCGAATTCAATCGCAATATTATGCATTGACTTACAGAACTAATTTAATACCAATTAGTAATGTGGTACTAATTAGTTCTTCTTTTGATTTGATTTGAACCATTTGAATTTGCGAAAATTAAACTCTTTTACAATTAGTAACCATCAGTCACCATTTACTACACATTTGTCGGCCGGCGGGGATCGAACCCACGAACCAGGCTATCTCGACCTGTTACATAAGTATTGCCCGATAGCTGCCGGGGCCCGATTGTTGGACCGGGATACCCTGGTTCGTGGGTTCGATCCCGCTGATCGACAAATGTGTAGTAAATGGTGGCTGGTGCACGCTAAATCTGTCGAGTCGCAAAATCCTCCGTGCTCCCATAACAAATCAATACCTCTGGGGGTACTGATCCAGCAGTTTCCTAGTCTTCTGGATTGGTTCAAAATTATAAGGCTGCGGAGTTGAACATTAGTAGTCGTAAACCCAAAATTGGGTCGGCTGTTCAACGACTGTTACATATATATATAAAAAAAATTTAAAAAAAACTATGTTTGCAAATATTAGACAGATTTTGCTAGTTTTTAAAAGATTTAGCATGACTTTACTTTTATTTACAAAAATTGGGCACCTGGGCCTCTTAGCGGCCCCTATCCCATACATCTAGAAATTTACAGAAAATTTATAGTAATAACATTTTGAATTTAGCAGTCGATGTGGTAGCTAATAGAAAAACAAGCACTTTGCTTGAGTAAATATAACATTTGAATATCTGATTCATCGAATCTAAGTTGATATATATAAATATAAACATAATTTGACATATATATACATAAGTTGACATAAATAAATAATAACATAAATTGATACATATTTCACTAATTAAATTTCTATATTTTAACTAGCACATATTTAATTGTGACATACATTGAAGTTCATTCGAATACATTGTGGTAACCATAAAAAAAATT
>NC_092205.1:88977277-89060799 GCF_043381705.1 Parasteatoda tepidariorum | reverse complement strand
TCCAAGTAGGACCACAAATGCTCTATTGGATTAAGGTCAGGTGAATTTGGGGGCCAAGACATGACTTGAAAGTCACTGGAATGTTCCTCGAACCAATCCATGACGATTCGACCCTTATGACATGGTGCATTACCCTGTTGGTAAACACCATCCCCCGCAGGAAAAACTGTTGCCATGAATGGGTGAACCAGGTCTGCAAGTATGTTGAGGTCTGCAAGTCAAGTAGCTTGCAGACCTCAGGGATTGTTCTATGAGGATTATGGGTCCTAATGTGCCCCATGAAAACATTGTTCCTCGGCGAGAAACCATGAAAACCAGGGCGAGCCCATTGTTACAGATGGAGGGTGGTCATAATGTAATGGCTCTTCGATGTATATCTATATATATGTAACAGTGAATGACGAAAATCAGGAAAATGTCGACTAAACATTGTCGATTAAAAAAACATTGCTGTAGGGCATACCGGGCAGTGGTACTTAAATAAACTTAGTATACAGTCCCTGACCAAATTATTAGACGCACTATAAGATTCTATGTAAAATCTTAATTATAAGGTGATACTCTACAACTTTATTGTTTTTACGAGTCTGTAAAAACCGGTTTGCATTTGCTTACGTTCGGGTATCAATTGGTAAGATTAGGCGATATACAATATAAATTTGACGATTGGATAAATTCGACGATACATTATATAAATATAGAATATTTATTATATCAGCTATTATATTAGTATATTATAATAATTAGACCAAATTATTAGACGCGCTGTAGTGTTTTAATAATGACATGTTTTGCACGAGTTTATATGCAATACTTTTATATTTAAACATACATGTAATGGATTTTTATTCGGGAGATATATTTATATACTTCCTATTTGTATTTATTTTTAACGTATTGCATTGCAATGTTAACCAATGGGTACCCGAACGTAAACAAGTGCAAACCGGTTTCAGTCGCATAAAAACAATAAAGCTGTATAGTATCACCTGATAATTAAGATTTTGCATAGAATATTACAGTGCGTCTAATAATTTGGTCAGGGACTGTATGATTAATTTTAGTTCAAACATTCCCTGAACAGAATAAAAATCAGTATTAAAAAAAAGCCTTACATAATTTCAAATTTCATTGCAAATTTCGCTCTCTCCAAGGGTTGGTACGCGAATAAGCATTGAGCACCAAAATCTCATCTTGCCTTTTCGACCGACATTTTTTCCCCACTGAGATTCGGGGAGTGTGTGGCCTGCATTCTTGGGAATCCCGGGGGACAGAAGGAGAAGAAAAAAAAAGTCTTCCTCATCTTCATTCCAGTTGCAAGTCTGCTGAACAGAAATCGAAGAAACCCCGAAGTCGGTGGATTGACAAAACGGCCTATCTGCCGGTTCATAGATTTCGACCAGAATACAACATTCCGTATTTTATTCCATTCTGCTTTTTTGCTACCCCCCACCCCCATCCCCTTGACTGTTTCCAAAAAGAGCATCATGTCCGGATTTCCCCCACCACCCCCGCTCTCTTTCTTATTCTCCTGCCCCCGGGCTGTCCGTCTGTCCGCCTCATATCCTGATGCACTTCCTGAAAACGCCCCATCCCCTTTCGACATCTCAGCCCGATGCTCCTCTCTCTGCTCCCCCTCCTCTTTCTTTTGCCCTTTCCATCCCTCCTTGGTACCTTCAATCCAGAGAACATCTATTTCTTTCTCTCCTGGATCGGGATTGGAACCAAACCTCAGATTTGCTTCGAGATCAATGACGGTGATCTGAGGGTTCTTTTCTCCCTTTCCAAGAATTTTAACCGCTCTCTCTCTTACTATCTTTGCCAATCTCTATTTTTGAGCACCCTATATTCTTAGATGATACCAAAGATTTTTTGTTAATAATCAATAACTTTTAATTTGTCTCGTATAGGTACTCCCGTGCAATTGAAAAATAAACGCAAGTCACAAATAATTCGAAATTCAGATTTCTCTATATTTGGCATCTTTATATCTACATATTGCAAAATAAATAAATAAATAAATAAATTTTATCATTCTATTCTATTTATTATTCTATTATATTTATTATTCTATTATATTTATTATTCTATTATATTTATTACTCTATTATATTTATTATTCTATTTTATTTATTATTCTATTCTTAGATGACGCTAAAGATTTTCTTCAATAATCAGCAACTTTTAATTAATCTCGGATCAGTATGGGATGTTATGTACTGCCTTGCAATTGAAAAATCAACGTTAGTGACAAAAAAATTTAAAATTGAGATTTTCATATATTTGGCATTTTGTTATGGTAAGCTATATATTGCAAAAAAAATTTTCAAATATAAATTTTATTATTCTATTATATTAATTACTCTATTATTCTATTATATTTATTATTCTACTATTCTATTATATTTATTAGTCTATTATTGTATTATATTTATTAGTCTATTATTCTATTATATTTATTATTCTATTATATTTATTATTCTGTTATATTTATTATTCTATTATATTTATTATTCTATTATATTTTTATTCTATTATATTTTTATTCTATTATATTATTATTCTATTCTTCGATACTAAATATTTTAGTTAATAATCGGTAACTTTCTCGTAAAGGTATGAGATGTACTGCCGTGCAATTGAAGAATCAGTGCAAGTGACAAAAAAAATTTAAAATTGAGATTTTTTATATATTTGATATCTTTATATGGTAAGCTACATATTCCAAAAAAAAATAAAATAAATAAATAAAAAAATAAATCGGAAATGAATTTTATTATTTTAATTTATCTATTATTCTATAATGTTTATTATTCTATTATATTTATTATTCTATTATAATTCTAAAGATTTCAGTCAGTAATGAGTAACTTTTAATTGGTCTCATAAAAGTATGGGATACTATATACTGCCGTGCAATTGAAAAATCAACGTAAGTGACAAATAATTAAAAATTGAGATTTTTATATATTTGGCTTCCTTATATGAAGCTACATATTGCAAAAAGACAAAAGTTTCAAAAATAAATTTTGTTTTAATTAGTTTTTCGAATTTCTTATTCAACATTAGCATTAGTAATAGATGGAGAAACGTTGTCAAGCCACTTTTCTTGGAATTCATCGTGAAGTACCTACATCGCATCCTACACCGCAATGCAATTGAAGTACTTTGAGTTTTTCAATTGCACAGCGGTATAGGACATGAGGGTTTTTATTTTAAATTCGCAATCATAAGCATTCATTTAAAAATCACAATTAAGTTTTTAGCTGACTGTAAGTAATACTATATTATTGGTCTTGTAACAAAGACAGCATTTTGAACTTGAAGGTAGTTTCCTGATATAAGAAAGTTTCCTTGATGGTAGTTTCCTGATATATAGTTATCAGTTTTCATTGGTCGTAACAATTTGGATACACGAGGGTTTTCATTCAAAACTTAAAAGATTTTATGTCATAATTAGTAATTTCCATTGATCTTATGGCTTATAAATAACAATATCAGACATGAGGGTTGTCATTTTAAACCACAAATGTGTTTTTAACTGATTAAATGAAACTTTTTTTATTGGTCTTATCAATATATTATATTATTATATTACCCAAGTCAAAATTCTTGATGATTCCATCAAAACATCTGGATGGTTTATGTTGGTTTCAGTGTGGTTCATGAGGGTCCAACATCATTTGATGGTCACCATCATCCAACATTTTCATTATACGTTCATGGTTTTTTATAAAGCAACAAACTTCCATCATTCCATGATAGAAAATCATACTTTAATACTATAACGGTTAACCATCAAGAAAAGTTTGATTCTCATGGGCCAACAATCCATGATGGTTCCAATTATACATTTCCGTAATGGTTTAATGAGAAGTCTTGTTGGTTCTCAGGAATATACTCTCAAAACAATTTTATTTTATTTTTTATATTGGACCATCATAAATCAGTGCGAATTCCTACTTTGAGATGATGATTGCTTATGATCGTTCCAACATTTGATTTCTAAGAAACTATGATGGAAATTTCTGATGCTTCAACATGAACAAATCATCAAGACAAGTTGCTATTCTTATGGTGAGCCATCATAAATCAGCCCGAATTCCTACTTCGGGGTAATGGTTGTTATGTTCGTTACCATCAAAAATATAATGGCTCATGATGGAATTATCCATGGTTGAGATCAAGATTATGTTGGTTCATTAATGGAAAACCATCAAAAATGTTGACTTGGGTACCGTCGTTGAAGAGCCGACCCAATTTTGGGTTTACGACTACCATTGTACAACTCCGTAGCCTTGTAATTTTGAACCCAATACAGAAGACAAGGGAACTCCTGTATCAAGTATAGGGAGAAATTTGCTTTAGCGGTGGAGGACTTTTTCATGAAGAACAGGAAAACCACCCACGGTTAGCTTGGTGACGAGGGAACTCTAGTTCGTGATCCGTCTACCACTGAGGATATTTTATGTCAGCACTGTGGTCAGTGTGATCCAGGTGCGGAATTCGTATCGAATATCCATCGCTGGAATTCGAACCCGGTTCACCTCGTTTTAAGGAGAACGTTGTATTTTTTAAGCCACTACGGCTCTGGTCTTATCAATAAACAATACTTTGAGGGGCACAGGCTTTTTTATTTAAAAATCACAACAAGATTTTTAGCGAATTATCTTTCAGCAGCTTTCGCTATCAGCAGCTATCAGTGGTCGCGCGACAACAAACAAAACTATGTAGGACACGTGGATTTCCATTTAGGAATCACAATTGTACAGCAGCGGTTTCTAACATCTTCAAAGCAACAGGACACACTTTTTTTTCTAACATTTTAGCCAAACGTGGTGTCAAAGTTTAGAAATATCTTTGATTTTCTCTGTTCTGGTATCTAATGCCTTAAAAATCTCGTACAAGACAAGTTACATATCATTAATGAATAAATGAACAATTTTTTTTAAAAAATTTGAGATCTTCACATTTGATGACTTGCAATCGCTACAAAACAATAGCATTGTTTTATATCCTCTTTTCTTCTTCTTTTTTCATTCGCTATTCAGACCCAAATAAGTTTAAAACAAAAATATAAGGGCGATACATTTTTTCGAATCAGCATTAAACTTACAAAACTTCAAATGTTACTTTAAAGTATTTCATTTTAACATTCCTGGGCAAACTGATAAATTTTTATTGAAGTGTGTCGTGTTGCTTTAAATTGAATTGAGTCACAAATTTCAATGCTGTAAATTATATTTTAGATTTTATTTAAAATTTTAAAAGCGCTGCTTAAGGAATAAAGTGTTGTGCTAATATTATTTTGGATTTTATCCAAAGAAAATATGTATGCAGTAAATTTTTGAATTAGGGTTGTGCTATTTTCTCCATTTCATGTAAGTAGTAAAACTTAGGGCCGGGAAAGCCTGGTTGGTAGAGCACTGGGCCCATGTTCAAGCGGTCGTGGGTTCGATCCCCTTGTAGTAAGTGGTGAATGATGCACACTAAATCTGCCGAGTCACACAGTCCTCTATGTTCAATCATCAAACATACGTCTGGGGGTACTGATGCAGAAGTTTCCTTGTCTTCTAGATTGGTTCAAAATTGCAAGGCAACAGAGTTGAACATTATAGTGGTAAACCCTAAGTTGGAACTGCTGTTCAAGGACGGTTATAAAATTTAAAAAAAATAAAAATAAAAAAGTAGTAAAACTCACTATATAACTAGCACACAATCTACTTTTACATCACCTTTAATTTTTCCTCACATATGTAAAAAATGAAACTTTCAATTTGTGAAAAATATTTTTTTCCAATTACCCTTATGATTTTTTAGTTACTGAGAAAAGGATTAAAAAGTATTGTAGGGAAAAAATGAGAGCTCAGCCCCACTTTTGGGATTGATGACCTCTCTTACTATAGTGCTGAGAGAGTTCTACCCTTCTGATAAGATCTTAGTAGGGATGACGTAACATGGTTTGGACTAAATAACTGCTTCTTAAAAATTTTAGGTTTTTATTTCTTCACAACTAGGGGTATAGTTAAAAATTTTGATGATAACCTTTTAATCTGAAACGAGTTTCAAATGAATTACTGATTGCAAATAATTATAAAAAATTTGTAAAGTGAATTTGAAACTTGAGTCAGATTAAGAAATGAGCATCAATTCTTTCAAAAATAGTCGTATGTTTCAAGAATAAAGTGCTCGAAACTTCCAAGAAAGATTCGTTTACTGACGTTTAGAGCACAATGACGTAATGAAGGATAATTTGCAATTTCTTTTTAATTTTTTGCAATGAGGAAATAATTTTAAACTTGTTTGAGATCATAAGGTGAGCGTCAATTTTTGAAAAAATATCCATACGTGTCAAGAAATAAGCATTCAGAATTTTAAGAACCATATAACTAGTCCAAACCATGCTACGTCACGAGCATTAATATAGTTAACAAAACGAAGGATACATTGCAAATTTTTATAGTTTTTTGCAATTAGGAAATCATTTGAAACTTGTTACAGATCACAAAGAGAGCGTCAATTTTTTCAAAATTACCCATATGTGTCACGAAAGAAGTTATCAAAAGTTTTAAGATTGATTTGTTTACTCTGAACAACAATAACGTGTTAAGACCATACGTATAATTGACGAAAAAGAGGACAATTTGCGAAATTTGTTTCGTAATTTTTTGCAATGAGGAACTCATTTAAACTTGATCAAGATTAAAGAATAAGAGTCAATTCTTTCAAAAATACCCGTATATGTCAAAATATATGAACTCAAAATTTTTAAGAATCAAATTTTAGTCCAAGCAATGCTACGTTAAGAGCATGGATATAAAAGAGGACACTTTTTTCTAACTTTTTCAAATGAAATTCATTTGAAACTTGTTTCACAATACAAAGTAGGCATCAAATTTTTCAAAAACCCCATAGATGTGAAGAAATAAGTACTAAATTTTTTTTAAGAAGCATTTGTTTAGTCTGAAACATGCGACGTTGAGAGCATATATACGGCTAACATAATGGAGGACAATTTGTGAATTTTTTATAATTATTTGCAATAAGGAAAGCATTTTAAATTTTTTTCTGATTACAAAGTAAACGTCAAATTTTTCAAATATACCCAGAGTTATGAATAAATAAATACCCAAAATTTTTCAGAAGCATTTGTTTAGTCTAAATTATACTATATCAAGACCCATTATGCTGTATTAAGAGCTATGTCATCCCTAGTAAGAGCTTACCAGTGAGGTTAAACTCTCATTCAGACTGAGAAAGTGGATTGCTGAGCTCATCCCATAGCACTACAGTAAGAGAGGTCATTAGCCCTAAAAGTGAGGTGTAGCGCTCAATTCTCCCCTACTGCCACTTCCACATTATGATGAGAGTTCAATCCCAGTGGTAAGCTCTTAGCACGGATGACGTAGCATTTTTTGGACTATACAAATGCTTCTTAAAAATTTCGGGATTTATTTCTTCATTACTATGAGTATATTTGACGCTTATTTTGTTTATTTTGCAATCAGAATCAAGTTTCAAATAAATTCCCTCATTGCAAATAATTATAAGAAATTCGTAAAGTGTATGACTCCATCATGTGAACCATATATAATGCTCTTTACATTGCATGGTTCAGGCTAAACAAATACTTCTTCAAAATATTTAGCATTTATTTCTTCACATATTTAAAAGTTAATTACATAGTATTGTGCAGTCTTTTTCCTACTGACACCAAAATTAAGAACATTGGTTTGTAAATAAAAAAGATATTGACCTTTTTAACAGACCAACTATCATCTTATCTTAATTTTAGTCAAATATCAAAACGGACTCCTAATCGTAAATTTGGTCCAAATATTATGAAAAAAAACTATTTTAGCCATCTTTCTTCAAGAACTTCTCTAAGAAAATTTTTCATAACAATTTGTGCCATAAAAACAACGAGATTACTTTATTTTGACCGATTTCACGTGGAATAAGTCAATGGAGTTTGATTTCTTAGGCCTATAAGTCCTTATATATTTTGATAAAGAATCATACGGTACTTAACTAAAAAGTAATACTCATTTCTAGTTCAAACCATTTTCCAACCGTCGTTGAATAGCCGAGCCGCAGAGTTTACGACTGCTAATTTTCATCTCCGCAGCCTTGTAATTTTTATCAAATCCAGAGGACAATTGAACTCCTGTATCACGTATTGGGAGAAATTTGCCTTCGTGGTGGACTTTTTGATGGAACTATCGCGCATTTGCGTTACACAGACAACAGAAAGTAAGTATAGCGTTAAAGTAAATAGTGCGAAAACAAACTGGAATAAGGTAATCAGTGTCAAGATATGACACTTGCTTTAATTCGTACAGTGAATTCATTAAAAATTTGTCAGTACAATGCTAATTAAGGCAAAGGAATGTCTGTGTAACGCAAATGTAATTCGCATAAGAAATAGCGTGCATAATCTAAATGCTCTCATGTCTCGTCTATGTAATTTGTTAGAAAAGTAGCGAGTATAAAAAAGAGTAGAATAAAGACGTACTTAGTGCATCATAGTGACTTTGTCGAAAAGTAAATTAGATATGTAAATTTTTCCTTCTTGGAACACAAATGAAATAAGACTTCTAAATTTTTTTATTTCATTTTTCATTTCAAAAAGCGTCGTTGAACAGCCGACCCAATTTTTGGGCTTACGACTGCTAATGTTCAACTCCGTAGCCTTGTAATTTTGAACCCAATACAGAAGACAGGGGAACTCCTGGATCAAGTATAGGGAGAAATTTGCTTTCGTGGTAGACTATTTGATGGAACTAACCCGCATTTGAGTTACATGGAGAGGAAAACCATGAAAACCTCCAGCAGTTAGCCTGTTGGCAAGGAAATTCCAACCCATGAAACGTCGACCATTTAAGATATTTTACGTCAGCACTGTGGTCGGTGCGAGCCGGGTGCGGAATTTGCACCGACCTGCCATCACTGGGATTCGAACACAGTTCTCCTTATTGGAAGGTGAACGCTCAATCCTCTGAGCCACAGTGGCTCTAAGCATTTTATTATCTAAATAGTACTTAATATATATAGATAAGCTTGGCTTCGTTATGTTTTGTTTTTATATTCTTTCTCGATAACCAAGTCAGTGGGCTTCCCTTTGGATTTATAATTAAACTAAGAAATATTTCTAGGAAACTTACTCTCTAATCTTGCTCTCTAATCTCATGAGGGCAAATAATGCTCGGAGAGCTGTCCCAGAGATGATGCTGATGCAAAATTCGCTTAATATGTACATTATAATTATGTAAAAAAAAGAATGTTCTAAAATCAAGTTTATTTATTTATTTCACTTCACTTCATTTGTTTTTAATTGAAACCATGGATTATTCATAAATATATTTCTTGGAAATCATTTTGAAATGACCTTTTCCAATGAGAAATTCATTTGAAACGTGCTTCAGATTACATAGTAAACATCAAATTTTTCATCAAATTTTTCAAAAATGCTGATATATGTGAAGAAAAAAAATTTCAGAAGCATTTGTTTAGTCTAAACTATGTCACGTTTAGGGTGTATATATGGTTAACATAATGGACACTTTGTGAATTTTTTATAATGTTTTGAATAAGTAATTCACTTAAAACTTGTTCCAGATTTTAAAGTGAGTGTCACTTTTTTTCAGAAATACTAATATGTTTCAAGAAATAAGCACTCAAATTTTTTAAGCAGTATTTGTTTACTCACGATAGGAACGATATCGATAACATAGTAGAGAACAACTTGCGAATTTTCTTTTTAATTTTTTGCAATGAGAAATTCAGATGAAACTTGTCTCAGACAAAAAGTAACTGTCAATTTTTTTAAAAAAAAACTACCCATATTTGTAAAGAAATAAGCACTCAAAAGCTTAAAGAAGCATTTTTTTAGTCCAAAAAATGCTACGTAAACAGCATTATATGTAGTTAACATAGTGGAGTTTATTTTGCGAATTTTCAAAAAACTTTTACAATGAGAAAATCATTTAAAAAATGTTTTCAGTTTACAAAGTGAGCGTCAATTTTTTCAAATATACTGATATGTGTCAAGAAATAAGTACTCAAAATGTTTTTATGGATATACTTATACCAAACAATATTACGTTAAGAGCGTATTTATAGTCAAGATATTGGAGGATATTTTGCGAATTTTTCATAACTTATTTTACATAAGTAATTCATTTGAAACTTGCTTCAGATTACAAAGTAAACGTCAATTTTTTTTACAAAGTGAGCGTCAATTCTTTCAAATATACTGATGTGTGTCAAGAAATAAGTACTCAAAATGTTTATTATGGATTTGCTTATTCCAAACAATATTACGTTAAGAGCGTATTTATAGTCAAGATATTGGAGGATATTTTGCGAATTTTTTATAACTTATTTCAAATAAGTAATTCATGTGAAACTTGCTTCAGATTACAAAGTAAGCGCCAATTTTTTTTCAAAAATGCACGTAGGTGTGATAAAATGAATACCCAAAATTTTGAAGAAGCCAATGTTCAGTCCAAATCATGCTATGTTACGAGCATTAATATAATTAAAATAATATAGGAAAAACTGCGAATTTTTTTTATATATTTTTTGCAATGAGGAATTCTTTTATTGTTTCAGATTACAAAGTAAACGTCAAATTATTTAAAAATTCCCGTAGAATAGAATAAATAAATACTCAAATTTTTTTGAAAAGCATTTGTTTAGTCGAATATTTTTAGCATTTATTTTTGCAAATTTCTTAAAAAGTTTTGTATTCAAAAATAAAATAAAAAATATTTCTAGGAAACTTACTTTGCTCTCCAATCTCATGATTGTAAATAAGGTCTGGAAACCAGAAACGATGTTGATATAAAATTCGCTTAGTAATTACATTGTAATCATTCATTAAAAGAATGTTTTAAAATCAAGTTTATTTATGTCATTTCATTTCTTTTTTTAATTGTAACCACGGATTATTCATAAATATATTTCTTGGAAATCATTTTGAAATGACTAGCTGTTCCCTCAAAGTGTCTTCAGAAAATGAGGCACATTGAAGATAGGCCATATCGCCCCGGAGCTTTTTCCTGGATTCGAGGAAGGTCTATCAAAAGCGGGAGAGTCTCTAATCGCCTGCTCGAGCCCCGGTCTATCTGGACATTGGTATCGCAATCCCTTCACTTCTCCCCCCCTCCCCTCTACTCTCCCTTTTCATCGAATGAAAAAAAAAAAATGTTCTTTTCTTCTTTTCTGTTCGGAGATGTTATTCTGAAATGAGATCCAGTAGAATGAATGCTGAGGGAATAGAAACTGAACTCTTGGAAGTGTTTGAAGTGATCGTTCTTCAATAACCTCAATCAACTATCCTTTTTCTTTTTTTAAATCTCGAATTTTCTCGTTGATGATCATAATGTATCTAAACTTATTTAAGAATATTAATGTTTGAATTTTTTTCCTAAAAGAGAGTATATCATATTCTAAATGAGATCATGTAGAACAAATGTTGAGTTGATAAAAACTGTACTCTTGGAAGTGCTTGAAGTGATCGTTCTTCAATAACCTCAATCAACTATCCTTTTTTTTAAAAAAAATCTCGAATTTTCTCGTTGATGATCAAAATGTATGGAAACTTATTTAAGAATATTAATGATTGAATTTTTTTCTTAAAAGAGAGAATATCATATTCTGAAATGAGATCCTGTAGAATGAATGCTGAGGGAATAGAAACTGAACTCTTGGAAGTGTTTGAAGTGATCGTTCTTCAATAACCTCAATCAACTATCATTTTTTTTAAAAAAAATCTCGAATTTTCTCGTTGATGATCAAAATGTATGGAAACTTATTTAAGAATATTAATGATTGAATTTTTTTCTTAAAAGAGAGAATATCATATTCTGAAATGAGATCCTGTAGAATGAATGCTGAGGGAATAGAAACTGAACTCTTGGAAGTGTTTGAAGTGATCGTTCTTCAATAACCTCAATCAACTATCATTTTTTTTAAAAAAAATCTCGAATTTTCTCGTTGATGATCAAAATGTATGGAAACTTATTTAAGAATATTAATGATTGAATTTTTTTCTTAAAAGAGAGAATATCATATTCTGAAATGAGATCCTGTAGAATGAATGCTGAGGGAATAGAAACTGAACTCTTGGAAGTGTTTGAAGTGATCGTTCTTCAATAACCTCAATCAACTATCATTTTTTTTAAAAAAAATCTCGAATTTTCTCGTTGATGATCAAAATGTATGGAAACTTATTTAAGAATATTAATGATTGAATTTTTTTCTTAAAAGAGAGAATATCATATTCTGAAATGAGATCCTGTAGAATGAATGCTGAGGGAATAGAAACTGAACTCTTGGAAGTGTTTGAAGTGATCGTTCTTCAATAACCTCAATCAACTATCATTTTTTTTAAAAAAAATCTCGAATTTTCTCGTTGATGATCAAAATGTATGGAAACTTATTTAAGAATATTAATGATTGAATTTTTTTCTTAAAAGAGAGAATATCATATTCTGAAATGAGATCCTGTAGAATGAATGCTGAGGGAATAGAAACTGAACTCTTGGAAGTGTTTGAAGTGATCGTTCTTCAATAACCTCAATCAACTATCATTTTTTTTAAAAAAAATCTCGAATTTTCTCGTTGATGATCAAAATGTATGGAAACTTATTTAAGAATATTAATGATTGAATTTTTTTCTTAAAAGAGAGAATATCATATTCTGAAATGAGATCCTGTAGAATGAATGCTGAGGGAATAGAAACTGAACTCTTGGAAGTGTTTGAAGTGATCGTTCTTCAATAACCTCAATCAACTATCATTTTTTTTAAAAAAAATCTCGAATTTTCTCGTTGATGATCAAAATGTATGGAAACTTATTTAAGAATATTAATGATTGAATTTTTTTCTTAAAAGAGAGAATATCATATTCTGAAATGAGATCCTGTAGAATGAATGCTGAGGGAATAGAAACTGAACTCTTGGAAGTGTTTGAAGTGATCGTTCTTCAATAACCTCAATCAACTATCATTTTTTTTAAAAAAAATCTCGAATTTTCTCGTTGATGATCAAAATGTATGGAAACTTATTTAAGAATATTAATGATTGAATTTTTTTCTTAAAAGAGAGAATATCATATTCTGAAATGAGATCCTGTAGAATGAATGCTGAGGGAATAGAAACTGAACTCTTGGAAGTGTTTGAAGTGATCGTTCTTCAATAACCTCAATCAACTATCATTTTTTTTAAAAAAAATCTCGAATTTTCTCGTTGATGATCAAAATGTATGGAAACTTATTTAAGAATATTAATGATTGAATTTTTTTCTTAAAAGAGAGAATATCATATTCTGAAATGAGATCCTGTAGAATGAATGCTGAGGGAATAGAAACTGAACTCTTGGAAGTGTTTGAAGTGATCGTTCTTCAATAACCTCAATCAACTATCATTTTTTTTAAAAAAAATCTCGAATTTTCTCGTTGATGATCAAAATGTATGGAAACTTATTTAAGAATATTAATGATTGAATTTTTTTCTTAAAAGAGAGAATATCATATTCTGAAATGAGATCCTGTAGAATGAATGCTGAGGGAATAGAAACTGAACTCTTGGAAGTGTTTGAAGTGATCGTTCTTCAATAACCTCAATCAACTATCATTTTTTTTAAAAAAAATCTCGAATTTTCTCGTTGATGATCAAAATGTATGGAAACTTATTTAAGAATATTAATGATTGAATTTTTTTCTTAAAAGAGAGAATATCATATTCTGAAATGAGATCCTGTAGAATGAATGCTGAGGGAATAGAAACTGAACTCTTGGAAGTGTTTGAAGTGATCGTTCTTCAATAACCTCAATCAACTATCATTTTTTTTAAAAAAAATCTCGAATTTTCTCGTTGATGATCAAAATGTATGGAAACTTATTTAAGAATATTAATGATTGAATTTTTTTCTTAAAAGAGAGAATATCATATTCTGAAATGAGATCCTGTAGAATGAATGCTGAGGGAATAGAAACTGAACTCTTGGAAGTGTTTGAAGTGATCGTTCTTCAATAACCTCAATCAACTATCATTTTTTTTAAAAAAAATCTCGAATTTTCTCGTTGATGATCAAAATGTATGGAAACTTATTTAAGAATATTAATGATTGAATTTTTTTCTTAAAAGAGAGAATATCATATTCTGAAATGAGATCCTGTAGAATGAATGCTGAGGGAATAGAAACTGAACTCTTGGAAGTGTTTGAAGTGATCGTTCTTCAATAACCTCAATCAACTATCATTTTTTTTAAAAAAAATCTCGAATTTTCTCGTTGATGATCAAAATGTATGGAAACTTATTTAAGAATATTAATGATTGAATTTTTTTCTTAAAAGAGAGAATATCATATTCTGAAATGAGATCCTGTAGAATGAATGCTGAGGGAATAGAAACTGAACTCTTGGAAGTGTTTGAAGTGATCGTTCTTCAATAACCTCAATCAACTATCATTTTTTTTAAAAAAAATCTCGAATTTTCTCGTTGATGATCAAAATGTATGGAAACTTATTTAAGAATNTATGTATATGTATATATATATATATATATATGTATGTATATATATATATGTATATATATATATATATATTTCCCAATCAAACACCTTTCTTTCCGCATTCATTCAGAATTTTTCTTCGATCTGAAATTCTTCACTCATCAGAGAAAGGAATAGAAATCATAAAAGATTTCTTCAGTAAGAAAGAAAGAGATCTCGCACAATATTGAACTGCAGACAATTTCCCATCGGCCAACTTTTTTTTATTTTTTTTATGGAGATTCCTGGATGATTTTCTTTGTTCCCGACACTGCTACTTCCCTTCTACACTGTTTTTGTATTCCTCCCTTTTCCACCCTCCCTCACTCACCTGAAAATTGAACTTGTGCTGTTGTCGTTTTCCAAGGAGAATGATTGTCTCAAAAGTTTTCTTCTGTCAACAGGAAGATTCTGATCATCATCATCACGTAGGCATGAAATGTATTTTTCAGTTACATATTTTTTTTCTTTCTGTTTTTAAAAAAATAACGCCCAAAATTACGCCATTAAAACTTTCGTAAAACAATTCCTTTTGCGTACGATAGCTAATGTTAAAATGTATTTGTTATTTGAATCTATGCAAGTTGTAAGCTAGATTTTATTTATTTGTTATTTGAATATACGTAGGTTGTAAACTAGAATTTGTATGATCTGTTGCTATGGTGATATTATAGAACAAATTTTTATGTAAAATAAAAGCGATATTTTTCTTGTTTTTTGTAAACCTGAGTCAGAATAATTTTATTTTAGTTAAGTAGTAGTTTTTTTCAATAGAGAACGACAGATTATTGCATTTTCTGGTAGGTTCTCTTAATAGTTGACGCTATTAGATATCTTGAAATGGTTGGGAGTTAATAGATATCATATTTATAGTTTATCCAAAGAGTTATGTTTTATTTTATTTTCACCATTGAAACATTTATTTCAATGATTCGTGTTGTGTTATGAAGTCTAAAAATATCTGAAAAATATCTGGTTAACAAAGGTATGAATAAAAAAAAAAAAGACACAACAAGAGAAATTAAAAATAAAAGAACGAGAAAATTTATGGAACATCAAAGTGCTGTTGATTTTTTATGAGAATAGTTTCTGTTTTGAATTTAAGGTTCATACTAACACGTTAAGGTTTTTTAATTTAATTGTTGCTTACTTTACGTGAGATTATCAAATAAATGTGCTTTCATAAAAATAAATAAATAAAAATAATTAAAAAAAACTGTTTATTTAATACAGATGGATTCGTTACAGTGTCAAATATAAATATTAAACATAAATTTTTAATTTTACTTTCTTAAATAACATGTTACAAAACTTTTAAATCCTCTCATACAGACTGCCCAAGATTAATTCTTTGTTTTTGACTGTACTCATTGTTATTTCATCTGAACAAGTAAGCAAAATGTCGCGCAACAAGTAAGTTATATGGTAATTCTAAATTGCTAAATATTTGCTTAAGAGGACGCTATAGCGCAAGTGAAACATTTCATGGTGAATTCTGTTCCACCTACATAGGTATCTCATTTAAAGTATAGAGAAAATTGATTTTAAGGTAAACTTTGAGTAAAGACTGTAAAGTTAATTTCCAAATATCAAACTACAAACAAATTATGACTAGATTAAGTAAGGATTCAATATCTTTCCTAGTGAGATTTATACCATTCAATAACTAATTAGTACTTTTGAACAATTTTTATTTCATTATATTCGATGTAACGAACTCTATTGAGCTTAATTTCTGAATTTAAAATTTTAGAATTGTAAGTAATTTTTGAACTTCAATTTCGAAAACTTTAGACTTTAAAAAAAATTTAAATCTGCTTACAACCTTAAAATCTAAAATTTGATGTTTACACTCAGTAAAAGACATTTCAATGAATAAAATTAAACAAAAATTATTATTAAAAATAAAAAAATAAAATAAAAATCGTTACTGAGAAAACAAGAAAATTATGACCTTAAAAAAGGTTTTTAAATAAAGAACTTCCTAAAGATTTCTAGAAATTGTTCGAAACCCTGATATAAATAATAACATTTTTTTAAACCAATTTGTTTACGAAAAGGTATCCCTCATTGTAACGAAAACGATTTTTTATCGACATTGACTACATGTTAAAAATGAACTAAAAGAACTTCTTAAAGATTTTAAGAACCTGTTCGAAACCCTGATATAAATAATAACGACAAATTTTTAAACCAATTTGTTTACGAAAAAGCGTCTCTCATTGTAATGAAAACGATTTTTTATCGACATTGACTACATATCATAAATGAACTAAAGGAACTTCTTAAAGATTTTAAGAAACTGTTCGAAACCCTGATATAAATCATAACGATATTTTTTTAAACCAATCCGTGTACGAAAAAGCATCTTTCATTGTAACGAAAACGATTTTTTATCGACATTGACTACACATCAAAAATGAACTAAAAGAACTTCTTAAAGATTTTAAGAACCTGTTCGAAACCCTGATATAAATAATAATATTTTTTTAAACCAATTCGTGTACGAAAAAGTATCTCTCATTGTAATGAAAACGATTTTTTATCGACATTGACTACATATCAAAAATGAACTAAAAGAACTTCTCGAAGATTTTAAGAACCTGTTCGAAGCCCTGATATAAATAATAACATTTTTTTAAACCAATTCGTGTACGAAAAAGTATCTCTCATTGTAACGAAAACGATTTTTATCTACTTTGACAAAAAGAAGCAAAAATGAACGAACAAAACCTTACAATTGAAAATTCTCACATATTTCTGAAATGCATAGTATAGTGATTTAAATTTGAAAAATATCTACATTTTCAATATACATTTTCACCGAAACAAAAACCTTATGCCAGAAAACTCTATAAGAGAGGGAGGAACGAGGGGAAACAAACGAAAAAATAAAACCCATTGCTGATTTGAAAAAAATCCCCACTGGATACAAATCCCTAGTGTGTGTACAAAACAAGTGAAAGAGGGAAAAAAAGGGAAAGGAACGCTCTGTCAATTTGTGAGGTCAAATTGAAAGCAAATTGAGCGGGGATTTCCTTCCCTGCCTTCTACAACAACCCAGACTTTGGACCTACAATCACCGATTCTCGATCCTTAATCGAACCACAGAAGGAAAAAAAAAAAATCTCTTTTTCCCTACTTTTTTTGTTCGTTCCGGGAAAATAATTTAAACAGTGGCTGTAATAGAACATCACACAACATGAACTAGAAAACAAGATTAGATTGCTCCATATGAAGCAACCATTTTGACATTACTAAATCAAAAATATTTTTTTTAAACTTTTCTTAATAAAAATATGTTTTATTTACGTCAATATTAAAATATAGAAATCAGTCATTCCACAGATTTTGTTGTTCACGAACTAGGGTAATCCGTTTTAGTGCCAAATAACTGTCAGGTAGTTTCTCTTACTACCCGAGTAATCAGAAAAATATCTAGATAATCCTTACATTACCTATTACCCAGAAGGCATGTAACCTTACGGCAACTGTTTGTCCGAACATTGATTTTATTGTCACGAAAATATTTGCACTAAAAACCTTTTTTCAATGAAGCAAAAATATTGCAGTTTCAAACCTTTCATCCTAAAAGAATTAATAATTATTTTTAAAGCTTTTTTTAAAAAGTATTGTCACTAAAGGTCCATAATGACGTTTTAGTTGACGTCACACTAGCGATAGGATCAAATTGCATTGTCCATTAAAATTTCATGACAAGGTGGATTTTAGCTGAGCATGCAAGACGTTGCGAAAAGAAACCTTATAATTACCCAGATTCAAGATTATTTTCACCTTCAGACTAGCTTTATTAAAGGTATTTTTCAGGCTTGAAAACCCTCAGTCAACCTCGATTTAAGGTTTATACATATAAGGTTGTTTTCCAAGGTTTTGGATTAGTGCAATGTGCGTAGAATAGAGCTGATTGTCACAGATTTCGTTTTAAGGTTAGAAGGTTTTGGCGTAAACCGCATAAAAACCTCTTTAGGTTTACATTAAAAAGTTTTTGCTGAGTGAAAGTAAATCTTATTTTGCTATCTGGTTAGGCACTCGTAACGGGGAAAATAAGTTATTTACTGTAATAACAAAAACGTTTGCATACGCTTAAATTAACATAATGCTGTTTATTTATTTTTCGCTATCAAAAAAATGCAATTACTACAATCAAACAATCAACGAGAGAATCAATCATCAATCACTTTGAAAGCTATAATACTAAAAATAAAACCCAGATACCAAAATAAGGATTATTTTCAATCAGCAAAAACTTTTTAATGTAAACCTAAAAAGGTTTTTTATGCGGTTTACGTGTTAACCTTCTAATCTTAAAACGAGATCTGTGACAATCTTTGCTATTCTACGCACATTACCCTAATCCAAAACCTTAAAAAGCCGCCTTCTATATAAAAACCTTAAATCGAGGTTGTCTTAGGGTTTTCAAGCGCCTCGAATAAAGCTAGTCTTAAGGTGAAAATAATCTTAAATCAAGGTAATTATAAGGTTTCTTTTCGCAACGTCTTGCATGCTCGGCTAAAATCCACCTTGTCATGAAATTTTAATGGACAATGCAGTTTGATCCTATCGCTAGTGTGACGTCATCTAAAACGTCATGATGGACTTAAGTGACAATACTTTTTAAAAAAAGCTTTAAAAAACAATTTTTAATCCTCTTAGGATGAAAGGTTTCTAACTGCAATATTTTTGCTTTATTGAAAAAAGGTTTTTAGTACAAACATTTTGGTGACAATAAAAAGGAAATTCCGACACAATGTTGCCGTAAGGTTACATGCTTTCTGGGCAAGATTAAAATGGTTTAAAATACAATCAAACAATCAACAAATGAGTTGATAGAATGAGAGGAACAAACTCTAGAACTTAAATGATACGGAGATCATTAATAATCACTAGAGTCCGGATTTTGATGACCTAAAGAATCTCAATTAATGCCCTTAAAAAATGCAAAAAATGCCCTTACAAACTGCAAAAAATGCCCTTAAAATGCGAAAATTGCGCTAAAAATGCCTTATGACATGACTTAAATAGAAGTAAAAATATTGAACTAAAACAATGTTTTACTCTTTAAAATTATTATGAGTCGTTTCAAAAAATATAAAGCAATGCAATACTTGTTCTACGTTCATTAAAGTTTGACAAATATGTTTTATATCCAAAAATAACAAAAAAAAGGAAAATATATTGACTCCAAAACATTTTCATTTTGTATAGAAACTTAAATGAATATAACAACTTCCATCTCATAATATTACTAAATATCAGAATTACAGTGGATTATTAAATTTTTTTTTAATATTTTGAAATGTAAACGAGTGTCTCTTGTCTGAAAGCGAATTTTTATACCAAGAGAAGCTTCTTTCAATGTCTACTGATGTTATTGGTGCGTACTTGAAAAGGACGGTCACACTTACTGACAATTCTTCTTCAATTTGAAAAGATGTTGCTTCACCTTTTAATATCCTAGAGATTTTCTTAGTTGTTTGGAAGCCAGTGCAATAATAAAAAATTATAAAAAATAATAAAAATTAGAAAAAAATTAACAAAAAATTTAAAAAATGCTTTAAAATGCAAAATACGCTCCAAAATTTAAAGAAAATGCCCTATAAATCTCAAAAAATGCTCTAAAGGACAAAAAAATGTCCAAAAATACAAAAAATGCAAAAAAATGGAAATGCCATCAAAATCCGGGCCTTAATAATCACATTAACTAAATTAAATAATGGAAAACTCTTGATTTCACACTTTGACGAATCATCCTAGTTAATCCGCAGATTAACTAGGTAATGTACATATCTTTACTTATCTTTATTTTACTTCGAACTTTAGGTTGCAACATCTACTAAATGCATTTTATATTATATTTCACTTTAAATCCGTCGTTGAACAAATGATCCAATTTTTGGGTTCACGACTACCACTGTTCAACTCCGTAGTCTTGTAATTTTGAACCCAATGCAGAAGAAAAGGAAACTCCTGGATCAGGTCAGGTACTTTATATTTTATATCGTAGTTGAACAGCCGACCCAGTTTTTGGGTTTACCACTACTATTGTTCAACTCCGTAGCCTTTTAATTTTAATGGAAAACTCAACCAATTCAGAAGACAAGGAAACTCCTGGCTCAGTACCCCCAGAGGTATGATTTGCTATAGGAACATGGAGGACTTTGTGACTCGATAGATTTAACGTGCATCAGTCACTATTTATTACACAGAGAGTCTTCTGCCGGCGGTGATCGAATCTACAAACTCTTTGACATGGGCCCAGTGCCCTACCACCCAGGCTATCCCAGCCCAGGATCAAGTATTGGGAAAAATTTGCCTTCGTGGAGAACATTTTGATGGAACTAACCCGCATTTGCGTAACATGGAGAGGAAAACCAAGAAGACCTCCCAAGGTTAGCCTGACGACAAGGGGACTCTAACCCATGATCTATCTACCACTAAGGATATTTAACGTCAGCACTGTGGTCGGTGCAAGTCAGGTGCGGAATTCAAATCAACCAGTTTTAGCTGGGTTTCGAGCCCGGTGCACCTCATTGGAAGGCGAGCTTCCCCAAGCCGAAACGTCTCACATGAATGCATTTGTATCTTATGTTAGAAAGTTGTTCAATACTAATAAAACAATACATAAATTATTTTGCAGTAAAGAAAAATCACTAAAAGCATTGGCCAATTGCAAAAAAGGTTAGAAGAAAAGTTGAGAATAAGGTAGAAGTATATAATTTCAACTTGTCCAGAATTCATTTATTTAAAGTAGAACTATAAATATAGAGATAAGCAAGATTTTATCGTAGAGAAGTCGTGTACTCAATACTAGTTCTCATCTAAAAGTTCAATTACAAGAACCATTAACGGGTAGGAACAACACCAGATTCTGGTTTATATCATAAGTTATCGGCTATTGATAATGCATGCGGGTGTATCATTTACAACAATATCGCGTTCGGATAAGTATAATAATACATATCAAACACGAAAATATCAGAATTTTTAATATTTGAAATTATCGAAAATGATAGTATCGTGATCATTGTGTACAATATATCAAAAAGATTATATGGTGAATATTCTACATAACGGTATTTATTGAATACGATGTTATTGAGAGTGTTGATAAATTTTATTTTGGTAATTTGATATAATTGAGTTAAATTGGAAAAATATCGCTATACATTGTTAGATATCGATAATTTTTGGCAAAGCATCGTGGTATTAAAATTCAGCACTTATCGATTATAACGACTGTTGTTTATGTTGGTGACAACATGGATAAGTAACGTCCAACACTTTGCTCCTATAACCGATAAATACCGAATTTTGCGATATCATTCCCAGAATTTTAAGCAATCGTAATTCCATTTTAAGAATTATGATACATTTGTTGCTTTCGTTTCTCCACAATAATTCACTATGAACAGTATTTCCACAGAAAACCGAATTTCGCAATATCATTCCCAGAATTTTAAGCATTCGTAATTCCATTTCAGAATTAGGATATATTTGTTGTTTTCGTTTCTCCACAGTAATTCACTATGAACAATATTTCCGCTGAATACCGAATCTCGCAATATCATTCCCAGAATTTTAAGCATTCGTAATTCCATTGCAGAATTAGGATACATTTGTTGTTTTCGTTTCTCCACAGTAATTCGCTATGAACAGTATTTCCGCAGAATACCGAATTTCGCAATATCATTCCCAGAACTTTAAGCATTCGTAATTCCATTTCAGAATTAGGATACATTTGTTGCGTTCTTTTCTCCCCAATAAATCATTATGATCAGTATTTCGGCAGAATACTGAATTTCGCAATATCATTCCCAGAATTTTAAGCATTCGTAATTCCATTTCAGAATTAGGATACATTTGTTGTTTTCTTTTCTCCACAGTAATTTCGTAGAATGCCAAATTTTGCCATATCATTCCCAGAATTTTAAGCATTCGTAATTCCATTTCAGAATTAGAATACATTCGTTGTTTTCGTTTCTAAACAGTAATTCACTGTTAAAAATTAAAAAAAAAAAAAAAAGAAAGAAAAAAAAAGCTAAATATCCTCTTGTGCAATGAATACTCATAAAAATCATAATAATTATTGCAAATAGGTTGTTATTTTATTGATTGAAACTAAACTGTTTTTTAAAAAATTAGTCTTTCAGTTCGTATACTGACTTTCCAGAAGCGGTAAGAAGAAAAGCTGACTCTCCCCCACTGTTCGTGACTATATTGTAATCTAATATTCTAGTTTGTTAGTAGCAATGAGAGGGGTTCCCTTTTTCAATCCGAACGACGAAATGAAGTTACGTTTTTGCGCCGAATTTTTAGTTGTTTCCTCCAACAAGCAACTGCGGTGATTTTACTCCCCCTCTACCACAAACCATCCCTTTTGAGTAGCAAGAAAGGGGGGGGGGAGAAAATAGTATGAAAAGCCGTCCAAAAAATGACGTTCTATTTTCTTCGTAATTAACAAAATTATTAAGCCCTTCGAAGGTGGTGCAGTCATCTCTATAATAATAAAACGAAGAGTTTGTGTGTGTGTCCTGAAATTTGGTCAGTGGGAGGGGAAAGGGTAAAAGGAGTAATTTTAGACGCTAATCCTAAAAATTATTCAAAATTTTGAATTAGATTGTTCAGGAAAAACATTTAAAAATGAAATTTTCTGATTGGTTTGGAGCTAATTTTAGATTGGTTTGTAACTACAGACGATTTTAAATATAGCGTCGGTATCGTTTGCTTGTTTTATAGCTTTCATTCATCAAAAAAAGCAGTTTATTTCATGCTCTTAGATATTTAATTATTTTTATTCGTTATACCAGATTAACTCAACGTGAGCGGGGTAGCATTGGTGGACTACATCATCAAATGAGTATTCCTCAAGTAATATGAAACCATGTAATTAATTTTTTAATGATTATGCTCTTGAAACGTATTTCTATATAAAAATAGTAAAACTGAATACTACATAATTCGAAATCAAAATAAAATTGTAAAAAATTAGTTTTGTTGCCATGATATTATTATTTACACCATTGATGCTTAATTAATTGCGGTAATAGCTACAAACTGAAACAAAAAATAAACTTTTAGCTGAAAAGCAACATACTGGAGAAACGGTACTAACTTGTTCAGAAATACAATAAGAAATAGCAATACTATTATTGAAGCTAATGGTGCTCTATTAATTTTGGTAATAGACACCTTTGGTGTTATGGTAGTTGGTTCAATTTTAATCAATACCAAATGTTCAAATGTAGGTAAAATATTTGGTACCTATTAAAACAGCATCAATTCTGTACATTTTTAATATAGATATTCTGGTAAAAGGTTTTTTACGGGCCTTTCAAAGAGATAAACACCAAAAAATAAATTGCTTAATAGTGGTAAATTTTGACCATCATGAGTAGGCATAGTGCAATAGCATCAGTTCAAAAGATAATGAATGCAGTTAATCGTTATTTTAATCAGCTGAATAATAAAAAAGTGTTTTGCTTAATCTGATAACGTATAGCCGAGATGACTCAGCGGATAGAGCCTTCCAATGAGGTGAACCGACTTCGAATCCCAGCGATAACTTGTCGGTTCAAATTCCGCATCCGGCTTGCATCAACCACAGTGTTGACGTAAAACATCCTCAGTAGTAAACTTATCATGGGTTAGAGTCCCTTTGCCATCAGGCTAACCTTGGGAGGTCTTCTTGGTTTTCCTCTCCATGTAACGCAAATGCGGTTTAGTTCCATCATAAAGTCCTCCACGAAGGCAAATTTCTCCCAATACTCGATCCAGGAGTTCCCTTGTCTTCTGGATTGGGTTCAAAATTACAAAGTTACGGAGTTGAACATTAGGGGTCGTAAACCCATAAAATTGGGTATGCTGTTCAACGACTGTTATAAAATAAAATAAGATAAAATAAAAAAAATAAAATAAAATAAAATAAAATAAAATAAAATAAAATAAAATAAAATAAAATTTGAGGTAAACCGAGTTCGAATACCAGCGATGGCTGGTTGACACTGATTCATAAGCCGGCTCGCACTAACCACAGTGCTGACGTGGCTCCCTATACCTGGAACAAGTATAGACGATTTCTCCCTATACTTGTTCCAGGAGCTCCCTTGTCCTCTGAATGGGGTTCAAAGTTACAAGGCTAAGGAGTTGAAAATTAGTAGTCGTAAACCCAAAAAATTAGTCGGATGCTCAGCGAAAGTTAAGACCAAATCCATCAATTAGTCAGCTGCTTTATCATCATTCNGTTCGAACCCCAGCTATTGCTTGCACTGACCACAGTACTGACGTAAAATATCCTCACTGGTAGACGAAATGTGAGTTAGAGTCTCCTTGCCGTCAGGATAACCTTGGGAGGCCTTTGTGGTTTTCCTCTCCATGTAACGCAAGCGCGGGTTGGATCCATTGAAAGTCCTCCATGGAAGTAAAATTTCTCCCAATACTTAATCCAAGAAGTTCCCCTGTCTTCTGAATTAGGCTCAAAATTACAAGGCTACAGAGTTGAACATTAGTAGTCGCAAACTCAATAAATTGAGTCTGCTGCTCAAACGACGGTTATAAAATAAAATAGTTTAATAAACTAGTTAAAATTTTTAAGCTCATTTTAATTCATTTGATACACAACAATATTGTTTACATTCATTACTATAGTACATAATATGTATTAATAGCGAGCAATGAATTGTTCTTATGATGTATCGGAAATTCGGTTAACACGAAATAATTATGCTAGTCCCGCAGATTTCGCGTTAACGAGGTTTCGAGTGTATTTTATTCGATTATTTGTGAATAGTGGTGAGGTGTAAGTCGCTGGCTAAATCCATATTTTTCAGGACGAAGCGTGTCGACTAATCCTATCTCTCGTGCTGCTACAAAGCGTTGGGGGAGGGGACGACATAGGTTAGTTGTCACTGGGACAGAGAATTGTTATGATAAATGGGAAAAGGACAGAGTGGGACAAAACCGCCTTCCCTGTTTCGAGACGTGGGAAAAACTCAATAACCGCACGCCCGGCTGATCATAGTGAGTGGGATGCCATGAATGCATCATTAAGCGATGCGTGCGAAATTAAAAGAGCATCGCGCGCTCTTCTAATCCCGAAATTCGCGTTCAAATTTTTCACTTGTCTGTGACACCTCCCGTACTAACTACCACGACAGAAAAAAATACATGAATGGACAGGATTTTTTTTTTTTTTAGGAAGAAAAAAAGTTTCTTTAAACTATAAAGTTAAGTGGTTTCCACTTGCATTCCAAAAAGATTAGTTATTTATTTATTTTATTTTATAACCGTCGTCTAACAGCTGGCCCAATTTTTGGGTATACGATTACTAATATTCACCTCCGTGGCCTTGCAATTTGAACCCAATCCAGAAGACAACGGAGCATCTGAATCGAGTATTAGGATAAATTTTGCGTTCGTGATGGACTTTTTGATGGAACTAATCCGCATTTGCGTTACATGGAGAGGAAAACAACGAAAACCTTCCAAGGTTAGTCTGACAGCAGGAAGACTCAAACCCATGATCCGTCGACCATTGAGGATATTTTAGGTCAGCAATGCAAGCCAGATGCGGAATTCATATCAACCAGACATCGCTGGGATTCGAACCCGGTTAACCTCGTTTAAAGGCGAACGCTCTATCCCCTGAGCCATCGCGGCTCAAGATTTCAGATTATTAGAAAAATGAGGCTTTCTTTGCTAAAACAAAATTTATTAAAAGTATGAGTGGTAAAGAAGAACCTCGAAACTCATTAACTTGAATGTTCGCTAATAACTCGAAAGTCTAAGTGCTCTAATTTGCTTTAGTTAATCATTTGTTCACTTTTTTACTTTTATTTTATTTATTTTTTTATTTTATTCATTTTTTTTTTAAATAATCGGTATACGTTTTATATAACCAATCACCACTTTTCTGTACGGTATGTTTTAAGCACAGCTATCAATATTATGAAATTTAATTGCTTCAGCTCAACTTTTCTTTCAATTTAAACTTTCAGTAATAAATCAGCACATATTAAATCTTCTTTTCCCTTAATACGAATTATGGTTCCCAAGAAACTACGTCTGACCTTGTGCAAGGTTATATGGCTAAGTACTGGTGGAAAAAAAAAACATTTACAAATACTTAGGTAGGCTGGTAAGTTCGAATGTTTGCCTGAATCTTGAGAGAATGAGGTATAGATTAGTAAAAATATTAGATATTTTCTAGCTTTTACCACCTGAAAAAAAATTAGGAATGTCTGAGATAAAATTTCAGAGACTTAAAAAATAATGTTACGTAAGCATTTCTCCATTTAATTTCAGTGGAAGAATATTTATGGAAGTAAGTGTATGTATGTAATTTGGTTATATTTCAATTATTTTCTCGGTTATCAGAATTTTTCACAAAAATGACAATTTAACATTTTGAACAATTACTTTTATTTTAGTTTTGAATAAATCCGTAGATAAAGCTACAGTTTTAATTTAGGGAATTAAATAATGATCCGTAGCTATATTTTAAAATACAGTAAGATTTTTTTTTTTTGAAGTTGAAATTTTTACTCAATTCAAATGAAAATATAGCGTTACAACTATTTAGTGCAGTTTTAATTATAGACTTTCATAATGTGAATAATGTATGATAATTGTGAAATTACAAATGACTAGAGTAAAATAAGAGAGGTTTAAAGGTTTAGGACTTTTATAAAATATGGTTTACAAAACTAACAAGTTCAATTGAGGTTTTGATAAAATTGTCTCTCTTCTGAAAAAATATTATGAACACATTTAAAATTAAAAATAAGCACTTGAAAATGATTAATGATATAAAATTTATCAATAAGTTCTTTGTATGAAGAAAAAATATATTAATTAAAGTTCAGCTACTCAAGTTTTATTTCTTAGTCAAATTTGAACTTTCAGCAGGGTATGCAATTTGGAGTAACAGGGAAAAAAGTGGGTAAATTTGATTCTACAGTTCCTGGCCAAACTATTAGACGCCCTATAAGATTCCATGTAAAATCTTAATTATCAGGTGATACTATACAGCTTTATTGTTTTTACGCGACTGAAACCTTGTTATACTATATTATATTACCCTTACCTATATACTTGAAACCTTGTTATGTTGTGTTGTGTTGTGTTGTGTTGTGTTGTACTGTACTGTACTGTATTGTATTGTATTGTATTGTATTGTATTGTATTGTACTGTACTGTACTGTATTGTATTGTATTGTATTGTATTGTAATATATTATAATATATTACATTACATTACATTACATTATATTATATTTTTACATTACATTATAATAATTAGATCAAATTATTAGACGCACTGCAGTGTTTTAATAATGACATGTTTTGCACGAGTTTATATGCAATATTTTTATATCTTTTTAAACATACATGTAATGGGTTTTTATTCAGGAAATATTTTATATACTTCCTATTTGTATTTATTTTTAACGTATTGCATTACAATGTTAATCAATTGGTTAAATTAGACGATATATAATATATATTTGACGATTGGATAAATTACGCGATATGTTATATAAATATAGAATATTTATTATACCTATATGATATTATATTATTGTATTATAATATTATAACTATTGCTCTATGTATTATAATATATGTATATGCATTGTAATATTATGACTATTGCTCTATGTTTTACTGAGTCACAATAATTAAGTATAATTATGTCTCCGAATTTTTCTACTACCATTCAAATAGTTCTCTTGCGTTTTCCAAAAATTAAAAAGTGACGCAAGGTAGTAACAGAAAAAAATTAAAATCTAAAATTATATATCATCGAAACTGATACAAAATAATACTACGGAGAAAGCTAGGTAATATTGAGTTTGTATAGAATCTATCGTAATACGCTGCAGTCTTTGGTCTTAATTTGCTATACCACGGATAAAAATTGAAATAAAAAAAAAAAGAAACAAATATTTAATAACAATTTAGGTAAAAACAATAATAATATTTTTACTTAGCGTATTTAGAAGCTTCTCTAAACAAAGCGTTATAAGTATATTAAACTAGTTAAGTTAAATCCATAATACAGTTATTTGATCATTTAACAACATACGAATTCGATTTAAATTAAAAAGTTATTGCAGTTTAAAACCCTTTTTGCGATGCGATTTAATTTTTAAACGTTACAAACATGGGCGCCGGCAGAATAATATAAAAGGGGGTGCAACCCTATAACAAAAAAGCTCCCCCTCTCCCCCAAAAATTTAAATATTCTGTTATTACATTTTGTTTTGTTATTACATATACTTTCATCACTTTCATCTGTTAATTTTTTTCAAGATACATTTCTTTATTGTTAACAAGATATTTTAAAAAAAAAGTACGAATTTCTTGCACTTGCAAATTTTGCCGCCAGAAACTGTATTGATGTCGCTGGCATAGTTACTGACTTTGAAACACAAATGACTACAAACAGTTGTTTCGTATACTAACGTGTTTGTGCGCGCTTAACACTAGTATTTATTGTGTTGATGAAGTTTTATAGTTGTGAGAAGTCAGTTAGTGTTATATACCTTTGTTAAACTAAATAACTGATAGAAAATATAATATTATTTATATTTTATTAAATGAAATTTTGAAATGTAGCTTAGATACCTGCCAAGTTTGTGCATGCTCAGTGTGCATAAGAAAAGAATCAAAGATGACTCAGAATTCATTGAAAAAGTTACAAACAGATTTGGACAGCAAACAAGACGATTACAATTCTTGTTTGATTAAGCAATTTTTTAATTGTTATGTATCAATAATTACTTAATTATTTGGTTTTGAATAAAAATATTTTTAATAAAAAATTTTATAACAAAATTGTTTCTCTGTATCTCTTTAATTGTTTTGCCGGGGGGGGGGGGGAAAGTGCACCCTCTTGCACCCCGCTGCCGGCGCCCTGCTACAAATAAATCTAATTTTGCCCATTTTTACAGACTTCTATAACTTATTCCTTTAATCTAAAAACTAGAAGAAAAAAAGCGAAGCATAGAAATTTTTATAGGAAAAATAACGTTAGATTTTCTGGTTTTGCGATGTTATCTCCTCTTATGTGCCATTTGGGTAACATGAAATCAACTGGAAAATTACCTAAAAATAGTCCTTGTTTAGAAGCTTTTTGCCTCAGTTGAAAAAGTTGAAAAATCTACAAAAATTAATAATGTACTGTAAAATTTCCAAAATAACCAATCAAAATCTAAAGTAATGAGAAATTCTAGGAAAAAATGCAATGAATATTAGTTCGAAAATGAATATGTTAATGAATATTGATTAATGTAATGAATGTAGATATATGTAAATGAAAACAGATTAATATAAAATGAAGCAGTTATTAAATGGTTAAACATACCATTTTCCATTTGAAATATTTAAAAACTTCCTTCGGTACGGACTTTTAAATAAATACTCCCTTATCAAATTGCGATATTAGGGATAAAAATTAAAATAAAAAAATTAAAAAAACGAATATGTTAAAACAATTTAGTTTAAAAAAAAAGAAAGTTATTTAGAGTATTTAAAATCTTTTCTAGTTAAAGCCTTATAAGTATATTAAATTAATTAAGCTAAATCCATAATGCAGTTATCTGATCATTTATCAACACAAGAACTTTATTTAAATTAAAAAATAATTCCAATTTAAAATCTTTTGTGGTGTGATTTAATTTTTATGCAATACAAATAAATCTACTTTTGTCTACTTTTACAGACTTCTATAACTTGTTCCTTTAATCTAAAAACTAGAAGAAAAAAAGCGAAAAGTATTTAAAAAAAGTATAAGTTTAGTATCGATGTTTTCTAAGTTCTATAGTATGAACTACGGAATCTTTAGGATCTATTATTTTCGAATTGATAAAATTGTCGTTACATGCCTTTTATTTAACTCTGTGCTGTCAGAGCCATCTGTCTTTACAACTGAGAACCAACTTATTTCCGAGCGTATTTAGGTTTAATTTGCCCACAAAAGAAAATATTAAATGATACCCTCAAAACAAATATATTTGAAAATAAAACTAACTTAAGTTTCGTTGTTTTTAAGGCAACAAATGAAACGACGAGAAGATGATTAATACAAAATGAAAAATCTGTTAATGGAATTACTTTGTGAGTCTAATCAAAACAGCTCCCTTGTGCCATCTATCGTAGTCCGTTGAAAATAAATGCAGACCTTACAAACGTTTAAACATTCAGCAAATATTTACTTTTTTTAATAACCTATTAGTACATGAAAATGTATCGTTTAAACAAAACAAAAAGAAAAGTATATTCTGAAATAGTAATGAAAGACTTCCTATTTTTAAATTTTCATATGATTTCATTCAGAAGCTAATTTATGTTTAAACGCAACTGCATTTTTCATGTTTGATGTAAAAGTACCGCAAAACACACACACAAAAAAAAACTACTTGTGCACTTTAACTATGCATCGAACACAACGAGGTGTTTACTGCAAAATTGAAATATTCAAGAAGATGCTAAAGAAAATTTCAAGATTTTGAGAGCAGTGAAGGGTATTGGCTTTTAGTAATTAGTATAATATTCATATATATTAATAATGTAAATTAATAAAGTATATTAATTGTATTATAATTAGTAACAAAATATTAATAATATATTAACAGTATATAAGTAATTTATTAATAATATTTATCATAATTTAGAGCAGAAAGTCGAGTCTCGAGATTGCACGTTCTAGTGCACAAATGATAGTTTGGTTGATTCTTTTATAAAAGATTATGGGTAATTCTGATTGCAAGCAATTAAAATATATGATTACATGCAATCATTATTACATGTATTTGTGATTACAAGTAATAGTGATTACATGTAAATATTATTACATGTACTTTTGATTTCAAGAAATAGTGATTACATGTAAATATTATTACATGCATTTTTGATTACATGTATTCGTGATGATATGCAATGAATATATACTATTGCAAGTAAATAGAAATGCATAAGTATATATGCACATACTTATTTTTATGGACATAGAATGTACGTACGCAGGTAAACATAATTTACTAATGTACGATGCACTACATGCAGTACAGTGAGCAAAAAAAAAAAACTGGCCACTCTAAATAACTTTTGATCTAATTATCGGATTAAGTACTAAGGCTCAATCGTAATGGTTAAGGGGGTGTACCTCAATTATGCTAATTAATTAGAACAGACGATATTTTAAGTTGCAAAACCAAACGCAGAAATATACTTTCTCTAAATAAACATACCGTTTTTTTTTTTTTTTCGTTTTTTTTTTTTTTCGAAGGATTTTTATTTCTCACACCCTAACTATAGGGGTGGCCGCAATATGGGAAAGATGGTCCCAATTGTTTGATCAGGAGAGATGATCAAAATTAAAATTCTTTAATATTAATTAATAAAATATTAATTAATAAAATATTAATTAAATAATCGTTATTATAATAACTCTTCAATATTAATTTTATTTCTTTCGTATTTCGTCATATCATGGGAACTTTTTAAGCAAATTGAAACATTTTTGCAAATAAATTGTAAAATTCGTTTTTTTAAAGATTATTCCATACAAAAAACAACTTTTAGTAAGAATTTATTATTCTGTTTAATAATGATAGAAAAAAATTTGAAATGTAAGATATACAATATTTTATAACATTTTAAAGAATGAAATTTTATATAACAAAATACAAAATATAAACGAATTTTGTGGAATAGTTCCTGAGAAATTCAGTTTTAAAAAAGTCGCAGGAACTATCCGACCAATTTCGCAGGAACTATCCGACCGATTTTGCTTAAATTTTGTATTTTGGATACTTTAAAATGATGTAAAAAAGTGTATACCACACAATTCAAATTTTTTCGACTGATATTAATTAAAACAATAAAAAATAATAAATATTTACTAATTTTATTCATTTAATTTTTTTTTTGTGGAATTTTCTTTGAATAACCAAATTTTGTAAATGTGTGCAAAAAAAATTTTCAATACGCTTAAAAAGTTCTAGAAATATGGCGAAATAAGCAAAGAGTAAGTAAGAGGGACTCCACCCTAATCCTAATAGGCATACGGAAAAGACGAACTCTCCACTGCGTTAGTCCCCAAAAAGGATCGCAACCCGTACTCTAGGCACGTGCACCCGGCCGACCGAAGAGATCGGCTAGGTCAAAACCGTGACGCTTGTTAAAAAAAAAAAAANAAAAAAAAAAAAAAAAAAAAAATTTACAATACCAACTCTAAATGAGTTCCAACAACAACAAAAAAATTAAAATAATTAAAGCAAACAAAACCCCATAAAATTAGTGCAAGAAATTGTGAAAACAATGATGATGATAAAATAACAACATTAATTAGACTCCCTAGTACTGTTCATCTTATATTACTTAGGCCGATGAGACAGTACTTTATAGAGGGCATAAACTTAGAAATAGCAAATTGTAGAAATTAAATGACAGAGTGTAATAAGATTAAGAATCTCAAGACACAATTAAAGTTTGAAAACCCGAAATCGACAGTAATATGGTCCCAATCGAAAACACACATAGGATAGCGAGACAGACAAATAATGTATAATAATTGTACTGTATCCATCGTTGAACAGCTGAGCCAATTTTTTTGGGGTTTACGACTACTAATGTTCAACTCTATAGCCTTGTAATTTTGAACCCAACACAGAAGACAAGGGAACTCGTGAATCAAGTATTGGGAGAAATTTGACCTCGTGGAGGATTTTTTGATGAAACTAACCCGAATTTGCTTCACATGGAAAGAAAAACCGTGAAAACCTATCCCCTGAGCCACCACGGCTTTAAACAAATAATGCAGTGAAAGATCAGCAAAATCTAAACGGAACAAGACAAAATAATTAGTTAAAAGTAATAAACTAAAATATTAGTTAAAATAGTTCCGCCAAGAGGGCGCTAAACGATAATAAAATGGTACAGGTTAAAAACTAGAAAGTAAGGTAAAAGTTACAAATTTACAGTTAAAATATTTAAGAAAGATTCATATGAAATCCATTCGACTAATAATTCGAGACGCTGTAACCAGCAATATGCAATTAGTACTCTGTTTTAAATTTCTCGGAAAAAATGGTTAAGTAATAATTTATTGAATGGTTATTTTACCATATTTAATCAAAACAGTCAAATAACCATAAATAAAATGGTAATCTAACTGTCAAGTTTGAGAAAAACTGTTTATTGACTGTTTTCACCTAATACGGTTAAACAACCAGAATTTTATCACACCAACTAGAACCATCTAATGAAGCCACTTAGTTCTTTGCACCTGCGTACATATCACAGCCGAGCGGGCTTATCTCATGACCGGCAGAACAGGAGTTCGAGTCCTAGTATTGACACCACAATATAACCTCCATTCCCTTCAACACATGAAGAATTTTCGAGTGTCCGGCACTCTACAATGCCCATTACCTTACGAAAATCCGAGCTCCTTTGTCCAGTTAAATAATTATTATTTGTTTTTGCGTTTTTGAAAAATGCTAGTTGTAAATGGTAAGAAAACCGTATAGTTTTGTATTCATGGTTTTAAAACCATACTTTTCGTAAATGGTTTCGAAACCGTAAAGGAGAAAAAATGTACTTTACCGTAAACTTTACGGTTGATCATATGGACAGACAGTTGTCAGTTATTTTACCATTATTTTAGAATGAAAATTTTGACAGCGTAGTACGCCACGGTGAAATCGATATTGGAACCAGGGGAGGTAAGTGCTAAAAATTACGGTATCATGTACAAAGGATCCATGAAGTCATCTGGTTCCATTTGATACTCTATTGTTTGTTTAATTATTGTTTTAATGATTTGTTTTTGTTGTCTTAGTTTTGTTCCATGACTCCAGGATCACCTGTTTATTAAAAGCATTTTACTGAGTGTCGGGAGTTTTCGGCATTCTGTAATTAAATGCTTTATAGTCTGAATTTTTCGACAGTACTTATAGGAACTTGTTTTGCCAAATAGTCTTGATTGATGCAGCCCGAACGCTCCGTGGCCAGTGTAAAATTGATTCAAATAAAAATCACTGATAAGTCGTTTTTAATTAATACCCAAAGAGTAAAATTAACATTATGGGATTCAAACTTTGGAGCGCTCTCCTGGCCAAACTATTTGGACCATATTTCCCAGATAGCGGCTACCCCCTATATTTCGGGGGGTCAGAAATCCAGACCCGTAAAAAAAGAGACGTGATTATTCTGAAAAAGTGCGTTTTTTTTTTTTTTTTTTTTTTTTTTTTTTTTTTTTTTTTTTTTTTTTTTTAATATTTTATTATTTCGTAACTTAAAATATCGTCTGCATTTAGTAACTAGCATGTTTGAAGTCACCCCCTCGAACCATTAAGATGGAGTCCTAGAACGCGAAGATCCGTTCGAAAGTTATTCAGGGTGGTCCGCTTTTTATTTTGCGCACTGCTCAGACATTTAATGTATAGTTACAATAATTTTATAAATAGTTGTTTACTTTTAGTATTGTAAAATAGCTTTTTCGTTCATTGACTCAAATGATCCATAGCAACAGATATTTTATTTTATTTTATTTCATTTTATTTCATTTTTTTTTTTTAATTTTATTTTATTTTATTTTATTTCATAACTGACGATCAGCAGCCGACCCATTTCTGAGTTTGCGACTATCAATGTTAAATTGCGTAGCCTTGTAATTTTGAATGCAACCCAGAAGACTAGGTAACTCCTAAATTACGCACTGAGAGAAACAAGCCTTCGTAGAAAACTTTTCTTACAAAACTGACTCGCATGTATTACAAGGAGGAGAAAACCACCCATGGTTAACCCAACAGCAAGGGGACTTCAACCCACTGTTCGCCAACCACAGAAGATATTTTAAGTCAGAGCAGTGGTCGGTGCGAACCGGGATCAGAATTTTTATTGACCATCCATCGCCTAGATTCGAACCTGGATCACATCATTGGGAGGTCAGCACTCTATCCTCTGAACTGACAACAAGAATGATGTAATGGCTACTCTAGCAGGTAAAAACGACAGAAATTAAAAACAACGCATCTTCCTATTCACCGTAATTTATTTATATTTTTTGTTCAAATACTTTAATGTGAAGAATAAAAAAAATAAATTTTAGAACTAAAATTTAAATAAGTTAGTAACAGAAATGAATAAATAAATAACAAGTTAATAACGGAAATAAATCTTTTATGTCCAGTAACTCAAATATTCTAATTTTTGAATAATAGGTAGTGTAGATTTACCTTTTGCTGTTGCCACTTTTCTTAAAAATCGGGGTAAGTACATTTTTGTTAGTACTTTCCTTATTGTCTATTTATAATTAGACTTTTATATTATGAATGCTTAATTTTATTTTATCCGACTATCCAATAAAGATTTCTAAGGTTGGTTAAGAAAAAAATCTTTATTCAATCCAGCTACTCAACTATCCCTAAAAATATGCAAGCTAAGTTTGTTAAGATGGGGATATTTGTTTTTCTCGCTAATTCTTGTATTTGAAAATGTAAAAATACTAAAGTTAGTTACTTTTTAGTTACTTTATAAGTATCACTGAAGAGACGATTTCGTGAAAAGGAGGTTACATGGGTCATCATGTCATGGTTACATGGGTCATCATTTATTCACGTTACATCCATATTTGATATAAACTATAATTAAGAGGCTTCTAACCTTCGCTCACAGATCCCCATGGTTGTTTCTCATTCATCATTGAAGATATATATATATATATATATATATCCCTGTTTAACTTTTGCTCAAATGATCGAATTTTCGCGTACTAGATGTTGATCCCAATGATTCCTGGGGGTGACCTAAAATGTGCTAATTATGTAGTGCTAACTATTAATTATGTTAAGAAATAGGACACAAAAACGTACTTTCTCTGAATAAACATATACTTTTTTTGCATGTTTGGATTCTTAATCTTCAAAATATAGGGAGTCCCCATAGTTTGGTCAGGAATGTAATCTTAAGTTCGGACCCCATAATGTTAATTTTCCTTTTTACGTTTTAAGTCACATTATTAAAACTAATAAAGTAATTTAAAAAATTGCACCTACTCATAAAACCAGTTTACCCAAAGATAATTTCATGCAAAAAATAGTTTTTAATAATTATTTAATTCTGGATGAAAAAAAATTTAAATTACCATTGTACCATATTAATCTATGTATTTTTCTATTGCAAATTCTATAAAGTTTCAACAGTTTTTATTTAGCAGAAGCCGAGAAAAAATAAAAGTAATTTTTTTAAAAAAACTAGTTTGGCGACTATGAAGAAATATTTAAATGGGGCGATTAATATTTAAATGTAGATAACTTACGAGAAACTTTGCCTACGCAAGTCTAGCGCAAATTTCATTCATATTTTTTTTTCTCCAATAACCGATTTCTAATCCTTTATTTTTAAATTATAAAATACGTTTCTTTTTAGTCGTTTAAAAATGTATTCGCAATTTAATGAAGAGATTTGAAAAAAACAATTTCTTGAATAAAAAACATTATATTTAACGAATGTAGAGTTTCATAAAATCATGTTTCTGATAGAATGTGATAAATACTTCAGAAAAATACCATTAGACTCCTCGAACCCTAGATATTGCCAAAAACGGTCAAACACATCTGGGGGTTTGAATTTGGAAGTAGCAATATAGTTTGTTTGATTGTAGCAAAAACGCAGACGGGTTTGCAGACTCAACAAAATCTTGAGATATAATAGTTTTGAGAGTTTACCATAGAAAAATAAATCAAGCTTTACTAAATCAGGTGAGGATGAAGGCAATGGTTGTTGTTAATTTACGTCGCACTAGAGCTGCAAAATGGGCTATTGGCGACGGTCTGGGAAACATCCCGGAGGATGATCCGAAGACATGCCATCGCAATTTTTATCCTCTGCGGAAGGGATGGCACCCCCGCTTCGGTAGCCTGACGACCTGCGCGCGAAGTCGAGCACTTTACGGTAGCACAGTTTAACGAGGACCAATACCGCACACCCTCGGTCCCTACGCAGACTGATCCAAGTGGTCACCCACCCGCACACTGACCGNTTTTCCCAAATAGGCTATCAAAAATCCCAAGAATTTACCACCATTGTTAAAGAATTTTGTCGCTATTCACAAAATCTGAAGAATCTAGTTCGAGTGACTTTATTTCTTCCCATGACCATGAAACGATACAGCTATGAATTCGTGTTTTTTCCCAAATAGGCTATCAAAAATCCCAAGAATTTACCACCATTGTTAAAGAATTTTGTCGCTATTCACAAAATCTGAAGAATCTAGTTCGAGTGACTTTATTTCTTCCCATGACCATGAAACGATACAGCTATGAATTCGTGTTTTTTCCCAAATAGGCTATCAAAAATCCCAAGAATTTACCACCATTGTTAAAGAATTTTGTCGCTATTCACAAAATCTGAAGAATCTAGTTCGAGTGACTTTATTTCTTCCCATGACCATGAAACGATACAGCTATGAATTCGTGTTTTTTCCCAAATAGGCTATCAAAAATCCCAAGAATTTACCACCATTGTTAAAGAATTTTGTCGCTATTCACAAAATCTGAAGAATCTAGTTCGAGTGACTTTATTTCTTCCCATGACCATGAAACGATACAGCTATGAATTCGTGTTTTTTCCCAAATAGGCTATCAAAAATCCCAAGAATTTACCACCATTGTTAAAGAATTTTGTCGCTATTCACAAAATCTGAAGAATCTAGTTCGAGTGACTTTATTTCTTCCCATGACCATGAAACGATACAGCTATGAATTCGTGTTTTTTCCCAAATAGGCTATCAAAAATCCCAAGAATTTACCACCATTGTTAAAGAATTTTGTCGCTATTCACAAAATCTGAAGAATCTAGTTCGAGTGACTTTATTTCTTCCCATGACCATGAAACGATACAGCTATGAATTCGTGTTTTTTCCCAAATAGGCTATCAAAAATCCCAAGAATTTACCACCATTGTTAAAGAATTTTGTCGCTATTCACAAAATCTGAAGAATCTAGTTCGAGTGACTTTATTTCTTCCCATGACCATGAAACGATACAGCTATGAATTCGTGTTTTTTCCCAAATAGGCTATCAAAAATCCCAAGAATTTACCACCATTGTTAAAGAATTTTGTCGCTATTCACAAAATCTGAAGAATCTAGTTCGAGTGACTTTATTTCTTCCCATGACCATGAAACGATACAGCTATGAATTCGTGTTTTTTCCCAAATAGGCTATCAAAAATCCCAAGAATTTACCACCATTGTTAAAGAATTTTGTCGCTATTCACAAAATCTGAAGAATCTAGTTCGAGTGACTTTATTTCTTCCCATGACCATGAAACGATACAGCTATGAATTCGTGTTTTTTCCCAAATAGGCTATCAAAAATCCCAAGAATTTACCACCATTGTTAAAGAATTTTGTCGCTATTCACAAAATCTGAAGAATCTAGTTCGAGTGACTTTATTTCTTCCCATGACCATGAAACGATACAGCTATGAATTCGTGTTTTTTCCCAAATAGGCTATCAAAAATCCCAAGAATTTACCACCATTGTTAAAGAATTTTGTCGCTATTCACAAAATCTGAAGAATCTAGTTCGAGTGACTTTATTTCTTCCCATGACCATGAAACGATACAGCTATGAATTCGTGTTTTTTCCCAAATAGGCTATCAAAAATCCCAAGAATTTACCACCATTGTTAAAGAATTTTGTCGCTATTCACAAAATCTGAAGAATCTAGTTCGAGTGACTTTATTTCTTCCCATGACCATGAAACGATACAGCTATGAATTCTTGTTTTTTCCCAAATAGGCTATCAAAAATCCTAAGAATTTTCCACCATTGTTAGAGAACTTTGTCGCTATTCACAAAGTCTGAAGAATCTAGTTCGAGTGACTTTATTTCTTCCCATGACCATGAAACGATACAGCTATGAATTCTTGTTTTTTCCCAAATAGGCTATCAAAAATCCTAAGAATTTTCCACCATTGTTAGAGAACTTTGTCGCTATTCACAAAGTCTGAAGAATCTAGTTCGAGTGACTTTATTTCTTCCCATGACCATGAAACGATACAGCTATGAATTCTTGTTTTTTCCCAAATAGGCTATCAAAAATCCTAAGAATTTTCCACCATTGTTAGAGAACTTTGTCGCTATTCACAAAGTCTGAAGAATCTAGTTCGAGTGACTTTATTTCTTCCCATGACCATGAAACGATACAGCTATGAATTCTTGTTTTTTCCCAAATAGGCTATCAAAAATCCTAAGAATTTTCCACCATTGTTAGAGAACTTTGTCGCTATTCACAAAGTCTGAAGAATCTAGTTCGAGTGACTTTATTTCTTCCCATGACCATGAAACGGTACAGCTATGAAATCGTGTTTTTTCCCAAATAGGCTATCAAAAATCCTAAAAATTTTCCATTGTTAAAGAATTTTGTCGCTATTCACAAAATCTGAAGAATCTGGTTCGGGAGACTTTAGTTCTTCCCAAGACCATGAAACGATACAGCTATGAATTCATGTTTCGTTTTTTTTCCCAAATGGGCTATCAAAAATCTTAAGCATTTTCCACCATTGTTAAAGAATTTTGTCGCTATTCACAAAATCTGAAGAATCTGGTTCGGGAGACTTTAGTTCTTCCCAAGACCATGAAACGATACAGCTATGAATTCATGTTTCGTTTTTTTCCCAAATGGGCTATCAAAAATCCTAAGAATTTTCCACCATTGTTAAAGAACTTTGTCGCTATTCACAAAGTCTGAAGAATCTGGTTCGGGTGACTTTAGTTCTTCCCATGACCAAACAACTATGAACTCATTTTTCGTTTTTTCCCAAATAGGTTATCAAAAATCCTAAGCATTTTCCACCGTTTTTAAGGAATTTTGTCGCCATTCACAAAGTTGTAATCGAGTTGGGTTTTTTTTTCATCTTTACTTTCATTCATTTTCTTAAATTCTACCATATTTAAGTTTTCAAGTAAACAGATAGAACAAAAGAACTAAACAAAAAAACTACAGTACAAATTAAGCTCTGAAAACCAAGTACGATTAAAAAGGGGGGAAAATCTTTATCTTGTTTAGGGCCTACAGTTGTGTGATTTGTTTGAATAGCGTAAGGAAATGAATTGAATTTTGTTGCCATTTTAATTTTAAATGAGCTTTCGCCAAAACTATATTTGTTGTGATTTAAGATCAAAATTTGAATTACATTTTGAGCTAAAACTGACAGACTAGGTCAATAAAAGTAAAAAACAATAAGCAGTCCTAGAGGAATCTTCAATAGAAAGTCTCGGTCTGCCTTGGGCTGTCGTGTCAACTATGATGATGAATGTGAACTAAAACCTTGACAGAGCTGCAGGAAGTTATTTACTCTATAAAGTTTACGTAACTGCGGGCTCGAACATGAAACATAAATTTTTGAAGAAAAAAATTGATTCGAAAGAATTTGAGAATCTGAGATCACTAATTAAAAATGTTTTTTTTTCTTTCTTTTTTGGCGAAAAGGGAAAAAAAATATTTTTACAAAGTAAATCTGTACATGTACATTTGGAAATTTCAGATTTGTAGACAATGCACGATAGAGGTGATTTTTTAATTGAAATATGAAAATTAATCCCTATAAAATTTAATCTTCATAATAAATTTGGAGATTTTTTTTAATTGAAACATAAAACGTACTCCCAATAAAATTTAATCTTCATAACAAATTCAGAGATTCTTTTTAAATTGAAACATAAAGCGTAATCCCAATAAAATTTAATCTTCATAATAAATTCTGAATTTGGTAACCTTAAACATAATTGGAAACCTCATGGAATAATAAATTCTGTGTTTGGAAACCATTAATCCAGCTCGTGATACTAAGTTAATTTGTCACTAAGTTTAGTCATATTTTTTTTAATTTTAAACTCTGATGCGTTTTTTATTAATGATCATTTTGTCTCATTTTTTTTTATTCATTACTAATAAATTTTACTATAACTAATAAAGATTAATGTAAGTGCGAACAAGAAAACTAATTATGCTTCTTTCATTTGCCAAGTTTTTTTTTACCTCTTCATGAATATGAAAACTGGAGGTATATATTCTGATGTTATCAAAAAGGAAAAGTCGAGGGGAAAAAAAAAGAAGTAACTAACAAAGTAACACGAAAATGCTTGAAAACTAATAAATTATGGAATGCATTTGCATATAAGTTGTTTCCCGAGCATAATTAGATATTTTGGGCAAAAACTTTCCGTTTTTTTTTCCTCCGTTCGTTTATATCGATCATGTAATTAATCAAAAACTTTACCGGAAATGAATAATTTATTCGAAACTACGATTGAAGAGTTACAATCTTTACGATTATTTAAACATGTACATATATATATATCGATTGACAAAACCAAAAATTTCAAAATCTATATTGTTATCGACTAGATTAATATTCTTTGTAACTTCCTAAATGAAACTCGGCTTTTTCCTTCAAATACAGCATTTTATCGACCGTTTCCTTTCAAAATAAACTTTAAAATCTTCAACGCGTGCTTTTTTTTCCCCAAAAAATATACCCATTCCATTTTTAATATTTAATACTTTTTTTTTTTATTAATGTATTTAACCCTGGTAATGAAAATAAAAAGAATAATCCTCTTTGCACTTCCTATGTCAGTCGACATTTTCGAAAAGGTACCGCCCTCTGGCGGAGCTGTCGACAAGCCTTAGTCTTCGTGTTCGAGAAGCAAGGCAAGATAACCCGAACAATGGAGCCAGCGAAATGAGTTATTTTTTCATACGTTTTATCTTCTCGACAAGAATATTTTTAAATGGAACTACGGAATATTGATGAAAAAAAAAAACTAATAAAAATCAAATGAAAGTGTGACCCGCAGTTTTATTTTGTTTTTGTGAGACTTTGGCGTGGATTATTGGAAAATGTGACACGAAGTTAATTACAATGTGCTACAGCAGCGCCCTCATACGCAAACTATGAAACCTTATAATTGTTCGTGACATAGCTTTTATATCTTTTTCCTCCCAACACAGTTCCTTTCATGGTATTTTTTTTGCCCTCTCTTTTCTTTTTACGAACGTTGTTATCATAGGCCACACCAGATATAGAGTGACTTTAATGGATTGGTTTTTTTCTTTGATTCTTCTCAAGTTCTGTGGGAGAATATAGGTTCCTTTTATTTTTCCACACATGCTAAATATGATACACTTTGCAACACACAGAATTATTTCCCATTCTCCGAAGAGAAATGAGAACATTTCAACCTTCAGATGCCGTCGGGAAAAGAAACCCTGATTAATCAGATCAATAATTTATTTTGATTATTGATTGATTTAATCCATAACTTCGAACCTAAGTGGACAAAAATCAGATGTAATTATTACTGGACTGTGCAAGACAAGAAAACGTTCCGGAAATTTTAGGCATAGTCAACCCCGCTCAAAGGAATGCCATCTGTCCCCGCTAAATCTATGCGATTAAGCGGGTTATTCGATTAAAAGGAGAGTGCAATATTCAATTGTAAATTTTTGCGAAATTTTACTTTTTAACGATATTTAATGCATAGTATAGCGTTTTGATTAAATAAACTCAGTTTTATGATCAATAAACAATTATAATTAAGACTGTCTACGTTAGCATCATAAAATAAAACTGTCATTTAAAGTTACATAAAAATAAATCAATGTTAGTGAAAAATATAATAGAGGTACTGAAATATTATTTGGTCCCTTTCGAACAAATCTATAATTGAAGTTTGTTTCTATACCCGTATAATTCGTCAATTTGCCAGAGTTAGATTTTCCCTTTCATCAGAAACTTTCATGAGTTGCGTATTCTTTTCAAATACATTCAGAATGTTTTTTTATTATTTTTTCTTAGTAATTTTTTTCTTCTAATCCTCGAAACTTTAGAAATTCCAAATTAATGCACAATTTTAGTCGGGGATTTCTTAAATTTATTGTTTTCAAGATTCATTGTTTTTTCCGATTAATTCTGATTAATTTTTCCGATTAACTCAACCAACTCAAAATTATTCATTAGATTAAGCAATGATTATTCTACTTAAGAAAAAGACACATTGTACACTAATGTGTTAGGTTTCTGAAATTTTTTTTCTTATCAAAGCTAATAGCGCATCAAGAGGAGACCACAAGTCTCGACCACAAAACAAATCAATCTGTACTTTTTTTTTTGCATTCTAAATGATGTGTGAGTAAAGTCTAAGACGGATAAAACATCCTTCGTTTACTTCAGTGTATAATAATTGGCAGCAAAATTTTATTAATTTTCACACCTGTTTAGACCAACTAATGAACAGGAAGTCCATATTTAAGTGACCACCTATTATATCCTTACATTAACTGAAAAACGGAAATTCTATTTCAGCTAGTGGAACATTTCTCAAAAATAAGCACATTTTTTTTCATTTCAGTACCTCTTCTTTATGCAATTAAGCGGGAACATTAAACAACAAATATCCGTTTAAACGGGGAAGTTTAACATTAGTTTTATGTAAAATAATTTGGTTCCATTAAATTTTATTCGTATAAGCGAGTTATTCGATTATCCGATATGCAATTAAGCGGGGATGACTGTATTGCCTCAAAGTTGCTTAAGCCATAAATCTGTCAAGAAAAAGAAAAAATACTGGGGGAAAAAAATACACCATATATTTTTCTTAAAAAAAGTTATATGTATCATACAATTCAGAATTTCATTTTAAAATTCAACTTTATGCGCATGTATGTAAAACTTAAAAAAAAAACATCCAGCTAGTTCTTTTTTACAATAATTCTTAGTCTAAAACAGTGGTAACCAACTGGCTGCCCGCGGGGCACATCCAGCACGCCAAGCCTTTTTTTGTGGCTCGCGAACTAAAATATATTAGTTGTTATTTTTGCGGACAATTTTCGTAAAAAAATCTATATGGGTTTAAAGTACTTTTCTTCGTTTAAAAAAAGCTTAATTTCTTCGTTTCTGTGAAATTTAACATACCAACGACGGTGCAAAAAAATTTATTTCTCTGGTAAAAATCTACTTATTTAAATTTGTAATTCAATACTCTTGTTTTGTACAACTTGATAAAAATCTGACAGTAATATTTAATGTTCCTTCCAACATAAAAGTAAAATTTTGATAAAGTTGCGGCCCGCCATTTGACTGGTGTTTTTAATTGCGGTGCCCGGCCTCATGTAAGTTGCAAACCCCTGGTCTAAAATGTCTGTCTCCATTATTCAGAGCCAAACCCCGGATCACATCATTAAAAATTCCATTTCTCATAATGTGTTCGGTTTCAACAATTATCATAAAAGTTTTTTCTTTTCAGGCAATTTGACCTCAGAGGCAGGAACCATTTAAAATTGTTTATTTTCCATCTTCATTGAATGATTATGACTTAATTAGGGATCTTACAGCACCTTCTCTAGATAATATCTTACAATGAAAAATGCAGTGCCGTAGTTTTGTGTGTATTTTGGGATTCACTGATGTACTTCAATATTTAGAAAATGCTATAAAGAATTTGAATTTTGGCTCTGCTTGCCTCCTGTGAGACTATATCCTTGACCACGTGCAATGTGTACAATATATTTTCCTTGAAGCTAAACACATAAAGCTTATGCAATATGCTTTCCAATGCCAGCTCAGAATATCTATATTTTTATAATCATTATCAAAAATGCTTAAAAAAATCACATGTCGTTGTTGTCGTGGGCCTTTGAAGCAGAAGGGATGTGATTGTGATTGTTTTCCAGTGTCGCCATCTATGGCCAAGAATTCGACTTCAATCACACACATACGTCACACCCTTTTACAGGGCGGACCCATTTATACATCCATTCATTCATCCATAGATCGTAATTTATGAAACACTAGACCACATGCAAATCAAAAGTTAATTTGGTATAACTCCTGAACAGCGTATTAACATAAATTAAAAACATCTATATAAAAGCTATGACTCTATGTCTATACCTACAACTATATTTATAGCTATGTCTATGCCTATAACTCTATAAAAGCCACAACTCTATATCTGCATGTATGTTTGCTAATAACTGTCGAATGGGATAATCGATTTAGATGGGGGGTTCTTTTATTCAGCAGTCTGCAAATTTTCAAAGGATGATTTGTAAATAACCACGTGTTTGTAAACAATCATCGTTAAGTGGTTAGGGCACAATATTTAAAATACGAAGAACTTCCATTGACGAAAACCATAGTTATAGATTAAAATGTGCTCTCTCATGGAAACAAATTTTTTTTTCAAATTTAAAAAATAGAAGCAGATAAAACCACTAAAAAATATCTTTAATCCTCGCTTAATTTACAGTTCGGAAGTAAAACTTGATAGATCAAAATATGCAGGATAACATATGTTATCGAAATATTATGTGTCACCGTCAGTGGCAATGTTAAACATAAATATGCTTATTCGTCCAAACGGCATTACAATTTAATGGCTTTTAAATTTATTAAATTTTAATACAAAAACATTTTAATGCCAACTATTAATAACAATTGGTTAGTTGCACTTCAAGAAGAAAAAGAAGAAGACCTCCCATACCCACACATGTGACCTATGACGTCAACGCCAGCTTATCTTTATCAGCAAAATGGCTCACTAAAAGGTTGAAGTAAGTTTCTCGACATAAAGTTAGAAGGTTAATTGACTATAAGTTAATCAAATACAGAGGCGTATCACACATCGAATTAGGTGAAATATAATTCTTTATCGTCTACTTCTTTTACTTAACTTAGATTTATTATTTGTTTCTGTATTTTATTGTAACCATGATATATTTTTGCCTTGTCCACCTGGCAACAATGCATAATTAGTTTGTTTGTGTTCTACATGGTTTTGTTTCCGTTTCTGTGTTAATTCTCTGTGTGTTGTGAAAGAGTTGAAATCTTTGTTGTGAAATCTTATTGTGAAAGAGTTGAAATCTTTGAGAAAGAATTTTTGCGAAAGAATTTAGAATGTGTCACTTAAGAGAATTGATACTATCTGCCTTGGTAGACTCGAATTAGAATGGAAAGAACAGTTGCTAACGCAAACCAACCTAACGTTTCAACAACCAATCAGGGTCGAGATACCCACTCTACGTCTCTTACAGGTATACCATTAAAACAAAAGTATATGTATAGTAGCAGTTTGTTTACATAAATTAATCGCCTTTAACCATTCATTTCTGCCGAACTTGTAGCAGTTTGTTTCATCTTTTTTGCAACCCATGTGAGAGAAAAAATATCATCGAGAAATTTATAAATAAGTGTTCATGCTTATGACTACTTTCGTATTTGATAACTCAATTCCCGTCCATTGTGCCAATTTTGAAAAAGAACTAACAAAATATTCTGTTATTTATAATGAGATTGATAGATAGATTGTTTTAAATTTGTAGTAACTGGGTAGTTTGTAGTAAATTAATAGAAAACTGGGTATAGAAATTAATAAATTAGAATGTTTTAGAACTTCGCTACATATACGACATTTCATATTTTTTAAAACACCTTGTTAATTATGTTAACCCAATTTATCTCCCGCATTTAAATGTCACCGGGTAATGAAGAAAAATACGAACTCAATATAAACGTTTTTACTCCGTTGCTGAAGTCATTTTTTTTTAAACAGAATCTTAACCCGGATGTGGAATTTTTTTTTATAGTGACGTTATCGTTTGCACTTCTTTTAGAAAATGACAAGTTTTTCATTGGAAGATAGTGTGTCTTCTTTTACTTTTACTTAAAGCCCTTGTACAGCATAATTTTGTTGTTTACTTTTATATTTTTTTTTCTTATTGAAATTCACTGATATTCATTGTCTTTTGATGTTCTTTTATTATTATTTTTCGTAGTAAGAAAAAATGGCATTGCGAATTTTCATCAAAGTTCTAACTCTCCCCTTGTGGCATCATCTAACGGTAGATGATGCCATATTTTGTATTTTTATGTTCTTAAGAAATGAAGCATTGTTTTTAAATTTTCAGGAAGGAAGTTAGCTGGAGTTGGAAAGTTTTACCCAAGAACGAATATATATATATTTTTTTAAAGTTATTTTTTTTATTTATTATTCTTTTTTTTAATTTATTTTTTAAATAAAAGAAAATTTTCTTTTCCATAAGATTAAGCGTCGCAATTGAAAGGAATAAATATAAAATACCTATGCTTATTATTTTGCAATGCCTGAGTTAACACGCAGAAAACATAATATGTTTTGTAAAAATTTACGCTTTAATATGTGATTTATAACATTACTTTCTTGATTTTTGTTACCATCACAACATATAAATAATTCAAACCTATGTGTAAAATATTCGATAATCGTGTAGTAATACTTAAAGCGGACTTAGTATAATATATATATNTGTAAGCTTTTCAGTCATGTATAAAACATGTATGTATGTTTTTTATTTCATTAAAATATTTTGCCTCAAAACCCCGGAGTTCTTTTACCCTGTATTACCCTGTATAGACACCCTGTATAGCATAATAAATAAATGCAAAAAGAACAAAAAGAAAAAAAACAAGTGGAAAATTAAGAAAAACAACAAGTTATACTAACTACGCATAAGCTGCAAATGAATAGAACTCGTGAAATAAGTTCAAAATGTAGAGAAAACTTGGAAAAAATTACAGAACAAAGAAAAAAAGGGGGGAAAGAAAAATAATAAGAAACTGAAAAAAAAATTATCCGAAAAAAAGAGAAAAATTTATAAAAATCCGGAAAATAAAAGAATTTTCATGAACGCTTCATTGCGCGTTATAATGAGGTTCGATATATCGACGGCCGATCAACTGTGTTCTTAAAATTCAAGACAGAATGTGTGCAAATTAAGTCTGAATTCTAAGTAAAATCCATCTCGTTTTCATCTAAACATTTACATTTTTTTATTGCAATTTATCGTACGTTTGGCTGCAGATTTTGTACTATGCAAATTTTTAAACATTCTGAACATTGTGTTATCTTTTCAATTAATAGCGTGAACACAGCTGCATAACGGATATTGGGTAGTTGAAAACTCATTCTGAAACTTTCAAAGGAAATTTCTTGTTTACTGCCTCCATCTTGAATTGATTTAGTCGTTAACCATCACGAATGTTATCAGGTATACCTACCTTATCAGGAGGAGTGTTTTACAACCCATTTATAATAGGGTTTGTATATCAGGAATCTGATCTATTTTATCACGTTTCTCTTGTAACACGACCAACTAAAAGGCACGAAGAGAGATTGATAAAGAAAGCAATGAAAGCCGAATATGTAAAATTTTGTTCGTGGCGTCTGAATTGAAGAACGGCATCCCAAATACTTTTTTTTTAATCTTCTACTGTTTCGACATTATTTAATTTTTTCACTCCTAACTGATTAAAATATGTTAAGCTTAAAATGCGTAGGCCGGTGTACAGTTTGGTACTAGTAATTTTAAAATTTATTTCGACTATATTTAGAATGTTGATTTCAGATATGCAATTTAGTAGTACAGCACTGATAGAGGTTTATGCAATTATTGTTATAAGTCGCACACAATTAATAGCAGTAACAGATAGAAGATTATGCAAATATAACCTATCAGCTTTTGTTATTAATTGTGTGTCACTTATAACCATAAAACTGTTACGTTGAACCCCAATATCGATATTTTGTACCATCATAACAGTAAACAAATTTGCTGCAGCCTGCATAAGTTATTAAGTTGAACCCAGTTTCCTTTCGAATCTTACAAGAGTATTATAAATTTAATTGTCTGTGACTTATACCATAATACTGATAAGTTGAACCACAATACCGACATCTTGTACCGTCATAACAGTGTACAAATTTGCCGCACCCTTCATAAGTTGTTAAGTTGAACCCAGTTTCCGTTCGAATTGTACCAGAGTATCGTAAATTTAATTGTGTGTGACTTATAACCGTAATACTGATACGTTGAACCACAATACCGACATCTTGTACCGTCATAACAGTGTACAAATTTGCTGCAACCTTCATAAGTTGTTAAGTTGAACCCAGTTTCAGTTCGAATTGTACCCGAGTATCGTAAATTTAATTGCGTGTGACTTATAACCGTAATACTGATACGTTGAACCACAATATCGATATCTTGTACCGTCATAACAGTGTACAAATTTGCTGCAACCTTCATAAGTTGTTAAGTTGAACCCAGTTTCCGTTCGAATCGTACTAGAGTATCACAAATTTAATTGCGCGTGACTTATAACCATAATATTGATACGTTGAACCACAATATCGATATCTTGTACCATCATAACAGTGACAAATTTTCTGCAACCTTCATAAGTTGTTAAGTTGAATCCAGTTTCCGTTCGAATCGTACTAGAGTATCATAAATTTAATTGCGTGTGACTTATAACCATAATATTGATACGTTAAACCACAATATCGATATCTTGTACCATCATAAATTTGCTAGAACCTTCATAAGTTGTTAAGTTGAACCCAGATTCCATTCGAGTTGTACCAGAGTATCGTATATTTAGGAAGTGCGAAGATATGGCTCAAATGAGCACCATAGTGAGGTTGTAGCAAACTTGTACGATATTATGGTCTACCATGCTCCAAAATCTAAAATTCTGTATGTTTAGAGTTTTTGGTGGAGCTAAGTTGTGAAAGATGCTATTTTCACAGTCTCTCAAAACTTATAACGTTTGTTGCTAAATTGATTTAGGCTATATTTTGGTGCGTTGATTCTATGAGAAAGCAGTTTGTATGTTTTTTCCACAACCTCGATTTTTAAAATCTCGTCGTTGTTTTTGGAAATTCAGCAGTTGTTTGAGTAGATTCAGTGTTGCAACGCGTAAACTCTAAAATTGAAACGAAACGCTATACCAATATATAAAATGAGCATACCAAATAAAATTGGCATCAATTTAAATTATCGGATACCAGACACTTGTTACTTCTTTCATTTAATTACAAATGCCTCACATTTTGCAATTTATCTACTATAACGAATTTCCAAAAGCAAAGCTGATGGAAAGAAACTCTATACACATTAAAAATCAGCGAAACACATGACCAACATCAGCTGTTGTAAAAGATACAAGATTTTGTTCTTATGTGCATAAAGAAATAAAGCAGAAAAATGCAGTTAATAATTGATTCGGTGAATTTTACCTTTTTACAAATTTCTGTCAAAATCTGAAATAAATCCATCGAATAGTTCAGTAAGAGTTCATTACTTTTAATGAAAATAAAAATTATGTATTTTTATAGTGTCCTGTAGTGATCCCCAGAAGTGTTTTGCTCGGGCTTAGTTATTTGCAAAACCCTAATACGTCATCGGTAGCCACAGCAACACGAAGGGTGTGCGTGATCTTAGAGCAGATGCATTCCGTGCTCTTGTTAATTAATGTTTTGACCGTAAGCTGGACACTCGCACACCCATTTTCGATGACATCCGGGAAAGTTTTCGAACCTCGACCGAGACACCCACAGTTCAGAGAAAGATTGCGATCATGGATCATTTTAATAATGATCTACATGCATCTCAATTTAATTTCCATGGCCTTCCCAACAGGTATCCATTTTAACCTACAAAGGACTTTCGAAAGATTTTTTTGGACCTTTAATTTGAAGGAAAATGAAATCCTTGCTTATAATTTTTCTTTTGGAAAGTTCCACTTGGATATTTTTATAAATACGATAGAACGTGTGAGGTATTTTTAGGAGCTAGAGCAACAATTCCGTCAAAATGTTTACATTTTATTTTATTACCGTCGTTGAACAGCCGATCCAATTTTGGGTTTATAACTACTGATAATCAACTCTGTAGCCTTGTAATTTTGAACCCAATTCATAAGTCAAGGAAACTCCTGGATCAAGTATTGAAAGAAATTTGGAGGATTTTTTGATGGAACTAACCCGCATTTGCGTTACATAGAGATGAAAACCACAGAAAGCTCTCCGGTTAGCATGACGTCACGGGGACTCTAACCCATGATCCGTCTACCACTGAAGATATTTTACGTCAGCACTGTGGTCGATACAAGCTGGATGCGGAATTCCTATCGACAAGCCATCGCTGGGATTCGAACCCAGTTCACCACAGTGGAAGGCGAAAGCTCTATTCTCCATCACGGCTCAAAATGTTTGTATTAAAGATGCAAAAGTTGTATGTTTATAACGAGGTGAAATTTCTTGTGTGGCTTCAGGGCCAATTACTTTTCCTACTGCTTAATTGAGCAATAATATACAAAGAAGTGATAAAAATAGATGACGTTTTTATTCATTTCACAGAAAACGAACATCATTTCGCCTTTATTTCTTCTTAAAATATTATAATTTTATGTTTAAAAAAGCAAACACATTTGAGTGAATACCGGCCAAGTTATTTTCCTCCTTACAAAATATTCTTCCCCTCCAAATAATTGATCTGCTATTTTTAGGTATCTTGCAACACACTTAAAAAGAATGCGCCATTTGTTGACATGATATCTATCATGTCTCTTATATTACACTCAATTTTGTCAACATTCAACAAATATATTTGCTTATTATGACAGACACGCTATAAAGACGATTCAATTAGCTTATTGGGAATTGTCGTTACTAAATTTTAATTCGCAATTCAGAGAAGTGAAAGAAATAGCTGTATTATTCGAAGCTTCAGTGCGATTACACTATAATCACACTGGTGAGGCAGAATGGAATAGAATAGAATTGGACTGAAGCCTGCTCAAATGGAATAAAACGAGAATAAAAAATTAAAAACGATCTGTGAAAAATCAGAAATGATAACACATATTATGATAATTTTCTGTACATAAAATATCAATAAGCAATTACACTTAATTTAGTTGTTGCCGTTCCTCTTTAGAAAAGCAACAAAATCTGTGTTGTTGTTTTCGTCTACTGATGAAAAATTTTAAATGGCTCTCAATTCCATGGCTGTTTAGAAACTTTGAAGCTTGTTAAGTCATAATTAAGGCCCGGATTTTGATGACATTTGCATTTTTTTGCATTTTGGGGCATTTTTTGTCTTTTAGAGCATTTTTTAGATTTATAGGGCATTTTTCTTTAATTTTAGGGACGTATTTTGCATTTTAATACATTTTTTAAAGTTTTCTGTTAATTTTTTCCAATTTTTATTATTTTTTATCAATTTTCATTNCTGTTTAGAAACTTTGAAGCTTGTTAAGCCGTAATATACTTCAAATTTTCTTCAATTTTAAACCATATTTTCGGGAAAATTTATACTATTTGAATTTGACTTCCCGAGGCTAATTTACTTGATAGGAATTATGGATCAATTTGACATCCTATTGAGGTAACTTAGTACGATATTATGATTCGAGGTACTGATGTTATGGTTGCTATTTTTGCATCTGCTGTGAGCTTTCAAGTGTTACTCATAACTGTTTGGTCACTTTTAGCCAATCTAAACCCAGGGCTGTCTACTCTTATTTTGAAAATGGCGCAAAACATCAATATTGAGAAAAACAACGTTTTTGTGAAAATGAAAAACATTTGTGGTCTAATTTTTAAATATTTAAAAACTTACTCCAATGCTGCATTACCTGCACTCATAAAAATTTGCAAAAACTGAGAATGCGCCAGGGATTTCGATAATTTTCATCTAGGTGGAAAAATGAAGCCAAATTGGTGATTTTTAAAAAGTTTATTACTTTTTGAAATATATAAGTTATTTCTCTGATCTAAAACCCAGATAATTATTCACGGCAAAATTATATATATAGTTTAAAATCATCGCATTTCTTCAAGTTCAAGGCATTTAAACTATGGCTTTTTCGTTTTCCTTAGCGACAGAGATTCGAAAAACAGCGTTAACCCCTTCCTTCTCGCTCCCGTGAAAATGACGGGGTGAGGTTTCGCCCTCTATTTCTCGCTCCCGTGATATTGAAGGGTTTGGAGTAGTAACGTGCCAATAAGAATAAAACTAATTCATTTCTTTTGCCCTGAAAACATTTTATTTATCACTTTACACACCTGATGGCAGTACCAGGATATTTTTAAGGTAATTGTAGATAGTTAGTTTATTTTAAACTAGATGTCAGCACTAATCAAATACGTAATACAAATACAAAAGCAAAAAAAATTGGCACTTTTATGACCGTTTTCTTGAAAATTAGCAGATCGTTAAGGGGTTAAGAAGCGGTTTTCATGGTATTCGAGGAATTCTTAAATACTGCAGCAATTCATAAGAAAACCTTGGAAAAAAAAATTTTCCATTGGAAAAAGAATTACTGTATTTTACTGTAAGTATTGTCCATTTATGTGAGAAGCTACGTGCAGAATTAATTTTTTCAGACAGATTGTCAGGTGCAGGTACAGTTAAATAAAGATTAACTTACCTGGGGGTGAGGAATTCTGTGCTGTGACTGAAGGTCTTTCTCTGGAGGGAAGAGTTGATTCGGATGCTGTATGAAAAGAAACCTCAACATTAGTTTCGAAAGACAACAAACCTCAACATATAATTCAAAGTGCCTCTCCTTAAAATACCACCTCAACATAAAATTTAAAGTGCCTCTCCTTAAAATAAAGCCTCTATATAAGATTTAAAGTACCTGTTCTTAAAATACCAATAATATACCTTAATATAGAATTTAAAGTGGCTATCCTTAAAATACCAACTCAATATAAAATTTGAAGTGCCTATTCTTAAAGCACCACCTTAACATAAAATTTAAAGAAATCATCCTCCAACTATTATAGCTAGTTAAAATTTAAAGTGCCTATCCTTAAAATACCACCTTAACATAGAATTTAAAGTGCCTATCCTTGAAATACCGACTCAATATAAAATTTTAAGTGCCTATCCTTAAAATGCCTCCTTAACGTAAAGTTTAAAATGCCTCTCCTTAAAATACCACCTCAGTGTAAAATTTAAAATGCCAATTCTTAAAACGCCATCTTAACATAAAACTTTAAGGATACATCCTCAAACTACCCTATCAAATTAAAACTTAAAATGCCACCCTAACATAGAATTTTAAGTGCCTATCCTTAAAATGCCACCTTGAAATATATTTTAAAGTGCCCATCCCGATGTTGCCGCGACTCAAAAAGCATAATGTGACATTAGACGACGCTTGTACGATTTGAGAGAATTTTTAAAACGGGGCACCTCAAATATTTCTAACCTTGCAGGCTTTTTACACGAAAAATTATCGTACGCAGGCAAAAAAGGAAAAAAGACGGTAGTAAAATTAAAGTTAAATAGTCGAACTGCTTATCTCACTTGGAAACTCATTCATTTAATTATTTTCATTTAATTATTTTTATTTATTTATTTATTTATTTATTTTGAACTCATTTGATTGAGGAAATTTTTTTTAAACTGAAGAGAATTCAATTTCTTTATAATTTTACGAGTTGTTAAATCGGATTTAGTGTCATTGGTATCGACTCAAAATAAAATTTTATTTTATTTAATATTTTATAGCCGTCGTTGAGCAGCCGACCCAAATTTGCGTTTATTACTACTAGTGTACAACTCCGTAGCCTTGTAATTTTGAACCCAATCCAGAAGACAAGGAATCTCCACGATCAAGTATTGGGATAAAATTGTCTTCCATTTTTGATGGAACTAACTCTAATTTGCGTTACATGGAGAGGAAGACCACGAGAACCTCCCGTGGTTAGTCTGACGGCAAAGGGGACTCTAACCCATGATCCGTCTACCAATGAGAATATTTTTCGTCAGCACTGTGGTTGGGCGAGCCGGGAGCGGAATTCGCATCGACCAGACATAGCTGAGATACGAACTCAGTTCACCTCATTGGGAGGTGAATGCTCTATCCCCTGAACCACCACGGCTCTAATCGGAACGTTATTTTATTTTATAACCGTCGTTGAACAGCCGACCCAATTTTGTATTTACGACTACTAAACTTCAACTCCATAGCCTTGTAATTTCGAACCAATCCAGAAGACAAGGTAGCTCCTGGATCAGTATCCCCCAGAGGTATGATTTGTGACGGGTTCGTGGAGGACTTTGTGACTCGACAGATGTAGCGTGCATTAGTCACCATTTACTACACGGGGAACAGTTGCAATTATACGATGGGATTTTATTTGACCAAAACGCTCACATACGTGCCTGTAATCTCTCGCATTGCGTAATCGCATTGCCCGATAAATGTCCAAAATATGTCCGATTCTTAATGTCCGTCAAAAATGTGTCTCTTAAGCAATTGAAATAACAAATTTGGCAAGTGAATTAAACATATGTATATATGTATATAATTTCTTAAATCAACGAATTGTCTTCCTTCTTTTGTAAATTTTATTTATATAAAAAAAGTACATTTCCGTTTCATGAGCAGCAATAAAATATCCAAACTAGCATTTACGACAATGATGTAAAATTAATACTGGTTAAAGATACTATTGGTATTGTTGTATTATGTAGGTACTACTGGTGTTGTGGCAGTACATTATACGTACTGTAATAATAGATACCTAGTTATACTAATAGGTACTTAGGTTCTGTAACAGGTTTTTAGTTTTTAATAACCCTTTCCGAGTATATTTTTAATACGTCTCATCTTTGATCATAAGTCATAATTACATAAAGTCCCTGGTCGAATTATTAGACGAACTTTAAGATTCTATTTGAAATCTTAATTATCAGGTGATACTATACAGCTTTATTGCTTTTATGTGACAGACACCGATTTGACTTGTTAACGGTCGTGTATCAGTTGGTTAAATTAGACGATATATAATATAAATTCGACGATTGATTAAATTAGACGTTATATTATATAAATATAGAATAATTATTATATCAGGTATTACATTAGTATATTGAAATATTTAGACCAAATTATTAGACGTATTGTATTTTTCTTAATAATGACATGTTTGCAGGAGTTTATATGCAATACTTTTATATTTAAACATACATGTAATGGGTTTTTATGCAGGAGATTTTTTTACATATTCCTACTTGTATTTATTTTTAACGTATTGCACTACAATGTTAACCAATTGATACACTAACGTAGACAAATGCAAACCGGTTGTTTCAGTCAGGTAAAAGCAATAAAGTTGTATAATATCACCAGATAATTAAGATTTTTGCATAGAATCTTATAATGGATCTAATAATTTGACCAGGGAGTCACACCCACTAAATATTTTGCCAACCGATAGTTATTTTGACAACCGATGTCGTTATAGAGAGACTCATCTATATAGTTTCAGTTTCGAAATTGGTCGATATAGCAGTTATAAGTTTAGAAACACTACCCATACTAGTTGATGATATATTTCATTTATTACATCTGCTACACTGTTAAAATTTTCATTCTGAAATTATGGTAAAATAACTGGCAGCTGCCGATTAACCATAAAGTTTACGGTAAGGAACATTTTTTTCCTTTATGGTTTCGAAGCCATTTATGAAAAGTATGGTTTTAAGACCATGAATACAAAACAATACGGTTTTTTAACCATTTACTACTAGAATTTTTCGAAAACGTGAAAACAAATGATAATTATTTAACTAGACATAGGAGCTCGGATTTTCGTAAGGTCATGGTCATTGGAGAGTGCCGGATACTGGAAATTCTTCATGTGTTGAAGGTGATGGAGAAAATGTGGTGTCAACACTAGGACTCGAACTCCAGTTCTGCCGGTTATTAGATTGGCAGATAAGCCCGCTCGGTGCAAAGAACTAAGTTGGTTCTAGTTGGTGCCATAAAATTCTGGTTGTTTAACCGTAAAAGGTGAAGTCAGTTAATAAACAGTTTTTCTCAAACCTAACAGTTTGATTACCATTTTATTTATGGTTATTTGACTGTTTTGATTAAATATGGTGAAATAACCATTCCATAAATTGTTATTTAACCATTTTTTCGGAGAAATTTCTAACAGTGTAATGTATTGATGCTCTGTGGCTCCTCTTTTTTTATACCAAGATGAAGAAGAATCCAACGAAATGAATGAGATCGATAAAAGTAAACTCACTCTGCCTGAGGAAGTGGAGGTGTGCGTAGAGGACCTCCCCGTTGTAAGGATTGGTCAGTCGACCGAAGTCCTCTCTCGTCAGCTGGCAGAGCTCTCGCCCAATCACATTGAAGCGACCGGCGTCCACTTCGTGCAAATTGTACTCCTTCACTGCCCATTCCAGCCACTGCTTCACATGATCTGGACTCCACAGAACGGGATCTGCAAAGCATCTCTCTCTNATTTTTCTTCTTTGGTTATTTGTTTGTTTTGCTTTGTCTAATTTAGAAATTTATGTAAATCAACACGTTAAACATTAAAATTAACTGAAAACAGAGTTAGTTTCAGTTTTAGAAGTAAAAATCGATTATACGACGTTATCGTTTATACGACGTTTTTCGGTGGTCCCTTCGGCGTCGTATAAACGATGCTCCACTATTATATAAATTCGACGATTGATTAAATTAGACGATATATTACATAAAAATGTAGAATAATTATTATATCAGGTATTATATTAGTCTATTAAAATATTTAGACCAAATTATTAGACGTACTGTATTTTTCTTAATAATGACATGTTTGCAGGAGTTTATATGCAATACTTTTATATTTAAACATACATGTAATGAGTTTTTATACAGGAGATTTTTTTGCATATTCTTACTTGTATTTATTTTTAACGTATTGCATTACAATGTTAACCAATTGATACACGAACGTAGACAAATGCAAACCGGTTATTTCAGTCGGGTAAAAACAATAAAGCTGTATAGTATCACCAGATAATTAAGATTTTCACATAGAATCTTATAATGGATCTAATAATTTGGCCAGGGAGTCACACCCACTAAATATTTTGCCAACCGATAGTTATTTTGCCAACCGATGTCGTTATAGAAAGACTCATCTATATAGTTTCAGTTTCGAAATTGGTCGATATAGCAGTTATAAGCTTAGAAACACTACCCATACTAGTTGATGATATATTTCATTTATTACATCTGCTACACTGTTAAAATTTGGTAAAATAACTGGCAGCTGCCGATTAACCATAAAGTTTACGGTAAGGAACATTTTTTCCTTTATGGTTTCGAAGCCATTTATGAAAAGTATGGTTTTAAGACCATGAATACAAAACAATACGGTTTTTTAACCATTTACAACTAGCATTTTTCGAAGACGTGAAAACAAATGATAATTATTTAACTAGACATGGGAGCTCGGATTTTCGTAAGGTCATGGTCATTGGAGAGTGCCGGATACTGGAAATTCTTCATGTGTTGAAGGTGATGGAGAAAATGTGGTGTCAACACTAGGACTCGAACTCCAGTTCTGCCGGTTATTAGATTGGCAGATAAGCCCGCTCGGTGCAAAGAACTAAGTAGCTTCATTAGGTGGTTCTAGTTGGTGCCATAAAATTCTGGTTGTTTAACCGTATTAGGTTAATAAGCAGTTTTTCACAAATTTAACAGTTTGATTACCATTTTATTTATGGTTATTTGACTGTTTTGATTAAATATGGTGAAATAACCATTCCATAAATTGTTATTTAACCATTTTTTCGGAGAAATTTCTAACAGTGTAATGTATTGATGCTCTGTGGCTCCTCTTTTTTTATACCAAGATGAAGAATCTAACGAAATGAATGAGATCGATAAAAGTAAACTCACTCTGTCTGAGGAAGTGGAGGTGTGCGTAGAGGACCTCCCCGTTGTAAGGATTGGTCAGTCGACCGAAGTCCTCTCTCGTCAGCTGGCAGAGCTCTCGCCCAATCACATTGAAGCGACCGGCGTCCACTTCGTGCAAATTGTACTCCTTCACTGCCCATTCCAGCCACTGCTTCACATGATCTGGACTCCACAGAACGGGATCTGCAAAGCATCTCTCTCTTACATATTCTATAAATCAATACACATGTACAGCAAAATATCTGCTTGAACTATGGAAGAATAGTTCATCTAGGGTCTCTGAAATTATTAAAAACTAAAATCACGGAATATTTTCTAATTGTGATCTACAGTCCCTGGCCAAATTATTAGACGTACTGTAAGATTCCATGTAAAATCTTAATTATCAGGTGATACTCTATACAGCTTTATTGTTTTCAAGCTACTGAAATCAGTTTTTACTTGTTTACGTTTGTGTATCAACTGTTTAACATTGTAATGAAATACGTTAAAAATAAGCGCAAATAGGAAGTATATAAAAAATCTCCTGAATAAAAACCCATGTATGTTTCAATATAAAAATATTGCACATAAACTCCTGCAAAACATGTAATTATTAAAAAAAATACAGTGCGTCTAATAATTTGGTCTAATTATTATAATGTACTAATATAATACCTGATGCAATAAATATTCTATATTTATGCAATATATCGTCTAATTTATCCAATAGTCGAATTTATATTATGTAGCGTCTAATTTAACCGCTTGTTACACGAACGTAAACAAGTGCAAACCGGTTTCAGTTGCTTTAAAACAATAAAGCTGTATAGAGTATCACCTGATAATTAAGATTTTGCATGGAATCTTATAGTGTGTCTAATAATTTGGTCATGAACTCTATAAGCTACTATCTGCCCTAAAATCATGGTCAGTGCTTCCTAAACTATGGTACACGAAACCCCTTGGGGGCTGGGGTAAACTTTAATTTATTTTTCACCAAAAATCATATTAAAAGGAATTTTTTTAAAAATAATTATAATAATAGACAAAAAAAAAGAAAGTGGACAAAAGTTCGCCCGCTCTGTAAAAAAATTATGGATCAATGGATTTTACTTATGCTGCACTCAAAATGCCCTTTTCTGTAAATTAATCCAGAATTTTTTATAGTACAACGCAATAAGATTTTTTTTTTTAAATTCAATCCTGCCACTAAAACAAAAGATGTTGAACCTAACACCGATTTCCAGTTTTCAAAATTAAACCAAACACTTTAAAATTAAACTCTCACTCTTACCATTTATTCAACTTAATTCCATGTTGAAATTATTACTTTAGAATTTTATTGGTTTTGTTACCGATTTGTTTCGGTTTGTATTCTGAATTTAATAGATGCTGTTGAGCAGTATGTCAACTACTAACTCTATGTCTATTTTCATGGTGATTTACCTTTCCCCCATTTAATTAGGAGTGGGTTCGCTCATTTATTAAACGTGAATAAATACTATACAATCATGAATAAATACTATACAATCATGAAAAGTGTCTCAAAATTTAGGGAAGTCATGATAAGCATCAAAACAATTTCCTTGGGGGGGNGGGGGAAATCAATAATAATTTGGCAAAAAATTTTAAATTTTATTTTATTTTATAACCGTCGTTGAACAGCCGACCCACTTTTATGGGTTTACGACTACTAATGTTTCACTGTAATTTTGAACCCAACACAGAAGAGAAGGGGACTCCTGGATCAAGTATTGGGTGAAATTTTGCCTTCGTAGAGGACTTTTTTGATGGAACTAACCCGCATTTGCGTTACATGGAGAGGAAGACCGCGAGGACCTCCAACGGTTAGCCTGACGGCAAGGGATCTCTATCCCGTGATTCGTCTACCACTGAGGATATTTTATGTCAGCACTGTGGTCGGTGCAAGCCGGATGCGGAATTCGTATTGATCAGCCATACGCCGGAATCGAACCCCGGTTCACATCATTGGAAAGAGAATGCTCTATCCCCTGAGCCATCGCGGCTCTAAATTATGAATTTGACACGAATGAACGGAATAATTTGCATATAATTTTGTCACATCACATTTGAAAAGATTGCAAACTAGTTAAATGCTCTTAAAACGCAATCGTGATCATATTTGTCACGACAGGGCCTAAAAACGAGGCCTTCTGTTGAAATTCCTCCAGAGCAATTTATTTTTTTGACCTAGACTACCAGTTTTTTTACCCCGATCACTCTAAAATTTTGTTTCCTCAGAATCCAACCATCATTGATTTGGCCATTCCACTGTCCCGACTAGTATAGGGCTTAAAAACAAAACTTTTTAATTACTGGATTTTTTTTTTCTGTAAATAGGAACAACACAGTTTATTCCCTTTATTTTATTTTACAACCGTCGTTGAACAGTTAAGGCTTACGACTACAGACGTTCAACCACGCATCCTTGGAATTTTGAACCCAATTCAGAAAACAAGGGAACTCCTGGATCAAGTATTGGAAAAATTTACCTCCGTAGATTACTTTTTGCTAGAACTAACCAGCATTTAAAAACCACGAAAATCTCCCACGGTTAACCTGATGGCAAGAGGACACTAATCCGTGATTCGTCTACCACTGAGGATATTTTACGGCAACACTGTGGTCGGTGTGCTAGTCAGAGGCGGAATTCGTATCGACCATCCTTTCCAAGGATTCGAACCCGGATCAGTTCATTGAAATGCGAATGCTCTATACCCTGAGCCACCACGACTTCATTCTTTTAATTTAATACTTTTGATAGGCTCTTTATAAATTTTATCAATTTGAGTTAAAAACGTCCTTGTCAAAGGTTTTCATTTTCTTAGACTCTGAAAATGAAAACCGTTCTTTCAAAAACTGCTATTTCATTTTCTCCATTTTTAGTTCAAGGTCCCTGTCGATCTGTCCCAAGATTCGACCCCTCGCCTTACCTTCTGGTAAAGTGAGGGGTCAAGGTTACTTGAGATATCGTTTTCATTTTTCGCTTTGTGTTTTCCGTATTTGAAATGAAATGGCTACGTTATCAATATTAATGCTACGAGATTACAAGCTAACTTCGAAGAATGCACTTTCAATAATTTTTCAAAATAAATGTAAGTAAATAAACAAAGAGTAAAATAGTATACTAAAATAAAGAGTTTATTAAAAAATAAAATAAGATTATAAACAGATTCTTATTAAAAAAATCTACTTTTTCTTTTCTTTTATGCAGATTCACTTATTTATTTATTCATTAATTTTAAACATTACTCAGAAAAGTGGGTTTTTTTCTTTCTTTTTTGCCAAAAGACAATTTTTAATATAAAATAATTATAACCTATGAATAAAATACAACGCATTTTAACAACAACAAAAAAATTTAAAAACTTTCATTTATTAATTTTGTGTTTTCTATCATTTCTTATGACAGACTCGAAATGTTTTACTCATTTCTGAATTCTTTCTTGAATAGAAATTGGATATTATTTTAGATTTAAAAAAATATATCACAGAACATCTATGAATAATTCTGTTTATTACTTATTCGACTGCATACAAATTATGTAAATTTCACCTTATCAGGGGATGCAGTAATGCAATGTGAATAGCACTGAATAGTATTCTAGGATGGTAATGTAGTAATAGCATGTGTGCATGTAGTAATAGCAGTGTGAAAAGCACTGACTAGTATTCTAGGATGGTAATGTAGTAATAGCATGTGTGCATGTACTAATATCAGTGTGAAAAGCACTGACTAGTATTCTAGGATGGTAATTTAGTAATAGCATGTGTGCATGTAGTGGTAGTATTGTGAAAAGCACTGAATAGTATTCTAGGATGGTAATGTAGTAATAGCATGTGTGCATGTGGTAATAGCAATGTGAATAGCGCTGAATAGTATTCTAGGATGGTAATGTAGTAATAGCATGTGTGCATGTAGTAACAGCAATGTGAATAGCACTGAATATTAATGATAACACTGAATAGTAAGCTAGTATAAATAAAAGTGTTGGTCTTGTTTTTTTTTTTTTTTTTTTTTTTTTTTTTTTTACGCTTTTGTTGAATATAGCTCATCTTTACATAGTCAAAATTAAAATTGTCGCAAAAGCGGATCGCTAGGGTTTTTGATTGGTTGTAAATATACAACTCTTGTATGTCTAACATAACTTTTCGTAACTTGTCGTAATTACCTACTTTGTGTAATAAACAGTGCTTGTTCTTTCGAACTTTGTACTTCAGGCTGTGTGTACTTTATTAACTGTTTCTTTAAAGTTTTAAAAGAATCCTAATCGAATCTGGTCACTGAATTGTTTTTCTCGATTTAAATTCTTCAAGCGATGACAGGAAAAAAAAATCACGTGAAACTTAAAGCAAATCCACACAGATATAAGTTTGTTCCAGAATTTTGTTACATACACTATAATGAATCAGTATTTTTCTTTTGATATAGGTTGATAGTTTTTTCCAACTGATCAAAAAAGAGTAAATTAAGTTCATTCTCGAAAACTGTTTTTGCAACTCTCTCCTTTCTTCTGACCGCACAATAGAAGAGAACTTTAGGATGAAGTCGCAGGAAGTTCCGAGACACGTGATGAGTGGCGTCACTTCCGGAACCAGACAAAAGTCAAACGTTCACCATCCTACCAGGGTTAGGATGAGGAAGATGCGGAGCATTGATAATGAAAAGAAAGCTTATTGTGCTTCCCTTCCTCCACCCCTCTTATAATTGTGATTCGGCTCAATTTCACTTCGTTCTGCCTCAATGAGCATCAATTTTTGCCTTCCGACGACCACCCTTCCCCTCCTCATCCCTTGTCTTTTTTTCTTTCTCTTTTTTTTTTACCTCATCATTTACTGTGACGGCTCACTTTCATTATCCAGTGATTAACAGTGGGCACCGTAACTTCGATTATACGACTTTCGCCAATTCAACAGATTTTTGCAATAATAATACATTTATAACAATAATAATTATTAATAATAATTTTTATAATAAGTAATAATAATAATAATTTTATATGTACTCACACACACACAGTAGCACATGTAAAGCTGTATGTAGCACAGTAAAATGTAGCACAGTAAAAAATGCAAAAAGGATAATAAAAGAAAAAGGAAAAAATGAAGAAAATCAAAAAATTAATATGTTTTATTTGCTGCGCATAAGTTGCAAANTTCGATTATACGACTTTCGCCAATTCAACAGATTTTTGCAATAATAATACATTTATAACAATAATAATTATTAATAATAATTTTTATAATAAGTAATAATAATAATAATTTTATATGTACTCATATGTAGCACAGTAAAAAATGCAGAAAGGATAATAAAAGAAAGAGGAAAAAATGAAGAAAATTAAAAAATTAATAAGTTTTATTTGCTGCGCATAAGTTGCAAGTACACAGAACTCATTAAAATAAGTTCAAAATATGGAGAAAACATTGAAAAACTTATAGAATAATGAAAAGGGCAGGAGACAATTATTAAAATAAATAAAATAAAATAACAAATAATAATTTTTAAAAAAATTTTCTTTTTAAATTGGCAAAATATATATATATATATAATTTCTTCATCAGCTCGCACGATTATATTCGCAAAAATGAGTGCTTTCTAATATTGTATTAATACAGCCGAAGCAAAACATATCTATACAATAGTGTGAGGAGTTTGAAACAGAATAGAACACATTCAGTTTTAAATATCAGGTAAAAAACAGAAAATAAAATGCAAAAAAAAAATTTTTTTTTTCACTGCTCCTTACGCTATTGTATTGATATATTTTTCTGCTTTGGCTAAATTGATACAATATTAGAAAGCACTCCTTTTTGCGGAGATAATCGTGTGAGTTGATGAAGAGATTATATCTTTTATTATTATTATTATTATTATTGTTGTTGTTATTATTATTATTATTATTAAACTCAGGCATTTATCCATATATTGGTAACATGATAGTGATTATTCATTTTGTTAGGTCGTCTTAATTTAGGCAGTATAAGAAAAATTAGTTATGCATTAAGTATTTATTTGGATTCATTTAAGTTATCTTAACTAATAATTTATGAATGGTTAGTTATACGTTAAGTACTTATTTAGAGCATTTTTGTATTTTTATGGTGTAAAAATTAGTTGCGAGTTAATTACTTAGATTTATTTTTGATCCTTTCTAAAATATCTGTAAAGCATTTTAAATATAAACGGGGAATGGTGCCACATACTGTGATACCAATTATTGGTTACGGAGCTTGATTTTTTAGGTAATAACTCTAAACTCTTAATTCGTCAAAAATCATTAGATTTTATAAGGATATGATTATCAAGAAAAAGACGACATTCACCTGAAGGATTGCTGAATCGTCAAAAATAAAAATTTCTTTTTTGAGAATGATCTATTTTTTTATTTGTGCAATGAATTCACTAAAATATTGTCTCATAAATTCCCATTATTATTAGTTTACATCATGTGAAAAAAAAAAACATAATTTAGTCATTCTTAAAAGTAAAAGTAACAGTCGTCAAAAATCATTAGATTTTATAAGGAAATTATTTTTTTCAAAAAAAGACGACGTTCATCTCCAGGATTGCTGAATCGTCGAGAATTTATTTTCTGAGAATGAACTATTTAGTTTTTGATTCACGCAATGAATTCATTAAAATACTGTCTCAAAATATCCGATTATAATTATTATTTTACATCATGCGAAAGAAAAACATAATTTAGTCGTTCTCAAAAGTAAGAGTAATATTCGTCAAAAATCATTAGATTTTATAAGGAAATTATTTTTTTTAAAAGAGACTGTCCTGGATTGCTGAATCGTCGAAAATGAGAATTTCTTTTCTGAGAATGAACTATGTATTTAATTTTTGATTTGTGCAATGAATTCATTAAAATATTGTCTCGTAAATTCCCATTATTATTATTTTACATCATGTGGAAAAAAAAACATAATTTAGTCATTCTCAAAAGTAAAAGTAATATTCGTCAAAAATCATTAGATTTTATAAGGANAAAAAAAAAAAAAAAAAAAAAAAAAAAAAAAAAAAAAAAAAAAAAACGACATTCTTCTCCAGGATTGCTGAATCGTCGAAAATGAGAATTCCCTTTCTGAGAATGAACTATTTAATTTTTGATTCACGCAATGAATTCATTAAAATACTGTCTCAAAATATCCGATTATAATTATTATTTTACATCATGCGAAAGAAAAACATAATTTCGTCATTTTCAAAAGTAAAAGTAATATTCGTCAAAATTCATTAGATTTAATAAGGAAATTATTCTTAAAAGGAAAAAAAAAACGACATTCTTCTCCAGGATTGCTGAATCCTTCGAAAATGAGAATTCCCTTTCTGAGAATGAACTATTTAATTTTTGATTCGCGTAATGATTTCATTAAAATATTGTCTCAAAATATCCGATTATAATTATTATTTTACATCATGCGAAATAAAAACATAATTTCGTCATTCTCAAAAGTAAAAGTAATATTCGTCAAAAATCATTAGATTTAATAAGGAAATTATTTTTTTTAAAAGAGACGGCATTCATGTCTAGGATTGCTGAATCGTCGAAAATGAGAATTTCTTTTCTGAGAATGAACTATGCATTTAATTTTTGATTTGTGCAATGAATTCATTAAAATATTGCCTCATAAATTCCCATTATTATTAGTTTACATCATGTGAAATAAAAACATAATTTAGTCATTCTCAAAAGTGAAAGTAATATTCGTCAAAAATCATTAGATTTTAAGAGGAAATTATTGTTTAAAAAATAGACGGCATTCATCTCCGGGATTGCTGAATAGTCAAAAATGAAAATTTCGCTTCTGAGAATGAACTATTCAATTTTTGATTAGCGGAATGAATTCACTAAAATACTGTCTAAAAAAATTCCGAATTATTATGATTATTTTACATCATGTGGAAAAAATATATAACTTAGTCATTCGCAGGAGTACGTTCAAGTTAGAAAGCATGGGTAATCAATATGGAAGGAGGTGCAGGTGTAAACTACATACAGCTGCAGATCATGCAGAGAAATCTGCGTATTAATATTGATTCTGTCGTCAACATTTATCTGTAGCAAGTGCTAATAGGGTGAGTAATAAACGGTAATTGATTAATCTCCCCTATTGACTTAAATAAATCATACCATATTCTATAACTCCATCATCACGAGCACCTGTCTCAACCCCCAGCCCCAGCTAACATCTGCTCGGACATGACAGGAAGTTTTTCGGAGATAGAAATTGAATTTTCTTCCAGCACTCTCGATGCAGAGTAGCGAGGAAAAAACATTTACTAAACAGCATTTTAAAAAATTTAAAATTTTCTTACGTAACAAGTAATATATATTTAAAAAAAATCATTTTAAAGTCAATTCCTTCTTAGGTGAACAAGGAAATTTTTACTTTAGTTATTTTTTATTGAATAATTACAATTTTTTCTCCTATATAAAACTAAAATTAATTAATTAATTTTAATTAATGCATTAATATTTTTTAAGAAAATTATTAACATCAAGTGTCAACTACTACAAGCTTAAGAAAATTTATTTGGACTTGAGTGGATGAATAAAAAGTATTTTATTAACGATTAGAAATTTGAACAAGATATAGGGAGTGTGAACTAATACAGTCGAATCCCGCTATAGTGATCACAGTTTATAGTGAACTCCCGGATACACTGAACGAAATGTTCGGTCCCGTGCCTTGCTATGCACGTACAATGTTATTTTTTGTGGATATAGTTAACCAAAAAAGTGAGGAAGTTGGATATAATGAACTTTTTTATGTTTTCAACTGATTTTTCCCCCATTTTTTTTTTAATAATTTTGAAATTTCTACTTCAAAATAAATAAATACATATACTGATTTTTAAAACCATCTATAGAGGAGAATGGAGCGATAGTTATTCTTGTTTGCTTCTTTTATCATTTTCCTATCCCTAAACAAACCAAGCAGATGTTTCCAACCCAGGCAAATGTACCCAGGCATTGACACCTGTAAGGTGTCAATGGGATCAATATGCATTTTTTGTCAGAGGAAATGAGTAATTATTCATTATTGGTTAAAGAGTTGGATACTAATATGTGTTGATAAGGTCCTCATTTTAACTCCTTTTTGCTCTCAGTTCAGTTAAAAAAATCCTGCAAACAAGTGTCTCAAATTTAACTATGGCGAGCAGTAAACGTAAAACGTTCTCCATTGATGATAAAATGGGCAGAATCAGAAAAATTGAAAATGGATGCAATCAAGCTGATATTTGCAGGGAACAGGGCTCGAAAAAACTCAGAAATTTTACCCGTCCCCGAGGACGGCTTGTCCAACAATGTACCCATCCTCCTTTGAAACTAACTCATAGCTTCTAAATAAATAAAAATATAATTTTCTCTTATTCATTACAAGCATTTATATAAATTGCATAAGGAATTAGTAGTTACTAGGATTACATTATACAGTAATAAAAGAAATACTAGGTTACTAATAGTTACCAAGTATTTCTTTTATGAAATAATTTATTTCTTTAGTGAAATAATTTAAATGACAAAGATCACTTTATCTGGAATGCCAATTTATCCGAGGGTACTTCGTTTTTTAAATGAATCAACTATGACGTTTGCCAGTTCCACAACCAAGCCAAAGATTTACAGAGGTTTCTGCACAGAAATCTGAAAGGGGTTTTCCATTTAGGTTGATTTTCATAATTGCGTTTAACGCTTCTTGTTTATCAATTCCACCATGCGCAGTATGTGCTGTATTCTGGGTCATTTTGCTGCATTAGGTCTTTATAAATAGCTTGGGCTCGGAGGGCTGAAGTTCTCTGGTGTTTAACGATCTTAAATTTTAATGACACCGGTTCTTGAGAAAAAATTTTCTTTATCTACTTCTTCAGAAAAGATTGTAAGATAACAAAAATTGAAAATGTATCACGAACATTAACGGGAAAATGGCCGTCCGCGCGGACGCTGGATTCGAGAAATTTGTTGTCCGCTGGGAATTTTTGACCGCCGAGGACGGGCGAACGGGTGGTTTCTCGAGCCCTGGCAGGGAATATAAATTATACAAATCTGCAGTTTGTAACATATGGAAAAATAGGCAATTAATAATTTCTACTCATGAAAAAATTTAGATGGCAGAAAAAAAGTTGAGAAAAGCAGATCACAAGTGGAAGCAGATCACAAGTGGTACTGAAGTGGTTCACTATTCGAAGAAGCCGCAAACTTCCAGTATGCTACTACATAATATTTTTCAGTCATTTGTTTGAATAATGTATAATAAAAGTAGGAGTTTGGGAACCATTAGTTAAATTGCCTGCGTAACGAATATAGTAAATCCCCGGTTATAGTGAACCAAAATTTCGGTCCCTTGAAGGTTCACTATAGCGGGGTTTGACTGTAGTAGGAAATGAAAAAAAAAAGGCGTGTGGTATCAGACGACTATAAAAGTATAAATTTGGTGACGTGGAGCACACGTGCTACCATACAATGTCCCTTATTGAATTTATCTGACACAGCGAATATAAAATAATTAAATGTGCGCTATAAACTTTTTTTTTTCGGTCAAGTAGAGCTACAAGTTAGAAATTATCAATGATGTTATCTTCAAAATATGTGAAAACTGAATTGCTTATAGTAAAATGGCTGAAGCTTAACCGATCAGAAAATTCCATTTCGTTTTTCGCTCATCCCTATTTAATGAATGAATTAATATTTTTAAAAAAAATGTATTTACATCAAGTGTCATTCACTACAAGTTTAAAAAAATGTATTCGAATGTGAGTGGATGAATAAAAAGTATTTTATTAACGATTGAAAATTTGAACAAGATATAGGGAGAGTGTGAACTAATAGTAGGAATTGAATAAAGTCTAAAATGTATTTGAACTAGAGTGGATGAATAAAAAGTATTTTATTAACGATTGAAAATTTGAACAAGATATAGGGAGAGTGTGAACTAATAGTAGGAATTGAATAAAGTCTAAAATGTATTTGAACTAGAGTGGATGAATAAAAAGTATTTTATTAACGATTGAAAATTTGAACAAGATATAGGGAGAGTGTGAACTAATAGNGGAGGAGTTTAGGAACCATTAGTTAAATTGCCTGCGTAACGGATATAGTGAACTCCCGGTTATAGTGAACCAAAATTTCGGTCCCTTGAAGGTTCACTATAGCGGGGTTTGACTGTAGTAGGAATTGAAAAAAAAAAGGCGTGTGGTATCAGACAACTATAAAAGTATAAATTTGGTGACGTGGATCACACATGCTACCATACAATGTCTCTTATTGAATTTATCTGACACAGCGAATATAAAATAACTAGGAGGCTTCGCCTCCTGCTCGCTGGTGCTCGCCAACCCCCGGAACTTCTTTCGCAGTTCATTTCGGATTGCTTCGCAATCCGAGGCTCGCTTTGCTCGCTCATTGGATACGTTCTTAACGTCTAGCTTTTGCATACTTTTTTAAACACTGAAGTTCCGAAAACTTTTCACTGTAGAAAATTCTAAACCTGTGCATTTCAATATTAATTTGAAATTGCAAACAGTTCACATATTTTTCTTAATCACACTATTCTAAATTTCAGTTGTTGAAAAAAGTAATTGTTGTAAGTTTTGTTTTAAAGTCTTTTCCACCAAAGGGCTGAAACCATGTGATGTAAAACATTATGAAATAGTACTGAACGCCGGATGAAAAGCATCGGCTTCGATGAAGAGAATTTTGTGAGAATTTTCTTGATAATTCGGTGAGAATTCACCCGATTAGACATATGATATGCTCACTACGTTCTCTTGCGCTACGAAGCCTATCGATTAAAACGTATTAGCGTTTTATATAATATAGATTAGCCATATGATGCTCACTACGTGCTCTTGCGCGCCGAAGCCTATCAATTGAAAATGAAAACTGTTGCCAACGTGAGAAAAAAAATATCATCGGTTTTATTGATACATACGTATAAGCGTTTTGTATAATATAGATTTAATAATTAAATGTGCGCTGTAAACTTTTCTTTTTCGGTCAAGTAGAGCTACAAGTTAGAAATTATCAATGATGTTATCTTCAAAATATGTGAAAACTTAATCGCTTATAGTATTCCATTTCGTTTTTCGCTCATCCCTATTTAATGAATGAATTAATATTTTTAAAAAAACTGTATTTACATCAAGTGTCATTCACTACAAGTATAAACAGAAATGTATTTGAATGTGAGTGGATGAATAAAAAGTATTTATTAAGGATTGAAAATTTGAACAAGATAATAGGGAAAGTGTGAACTATAATAGTAGGAATTGAAAAACAGTCGAAATTATCGATTATAGTCCACAACTTTATGCTCTAAGTTGATTGTTATGCGTTATGCTCTTTCAAATTCAAAAAAATATTTTGAAAATAGCAGTTGGATTAGTTAGTGATTTAGTCAGTTAGGGAATTCGCTAACCAGTAAGTGAATCAGTGCTTTAGTTAACCATTATTTCATTGTTTCAATTGACTTCGTTGTTATATCAATTAATAATTTAGAGATTTAATTTGCAATTGGGTATACTACAGCCTACGTCACAGGTTGTGTTATTCCTACTAAATTTAACCCATGAACGGCATTTTCTGCGAGCCTAACTTCAAGCCACAAATAAACAAACGAAGTGTTTGATCGTTTAAATAGCTGCTCGCCAGATTTTATTGCATTATANAAAAACATTACGTACTGGTCTTAAGCAAGAAGCGTTAAACGCAATTATGAACATCTACCTAAATGGAAAACCCCTTTCAGATTTTTGTACAGAAACCTCTCTAAATCATTAACTTGATTGTGGAACTGGCAAACGTCATATTTGATTCATTTAAAAAACGCAGTACCCTCGAACAAATTGACATTCCAGATAACTTGACATTTGTCATTTAAACTATTTCATAAAAGAAATAAATTATTTTATAAAAGAAATACTAGGTTCCTATTAGTAACCTAGTATTTCTTTTATTACTGTATAATGCTATCCTAGTATTTGTAATCCTAGTAACTACTAATTCATTGTGCAATTTATATAAATGTTTGTAATAAATAAGAGAAAATTATATTTTTATTTATTTAGAAGTGACGGGTTAGTTTCAAAGGAGGACGGGTACATTGTTGGACAAACCGTCCTCGGGGACGGGTAAAATTTTTGAGTTTTTTCGAGCCCTGCGTTATGATCTTTTAAATTCAAAAAATATTTTGAAAATGGCAGTTGGATTAGTTAGTGATTTAGTCAGTTAGGGAATTCGCTAACCAGTAAGTGAATCAGTGCTTTAGTTAACCATTATTTCATTGTTTCGATTGACTTAGTTGTTATGTTAATTAATTTTTTAGAGATTTAATTTGCAATTATTTAGGTATTTAGTTAACAATATTAGTTAATAATTTAGCGGATTAGTTAGTTACGTTAATTAATAATTTAGTGATTTGATTAACTATATCAGTTAGATGGCTCATAATTTATAGTCATTTAGCCAGTCAGTTAGGAAATTCGTGGTTTAGTAAATGATTTAGTAGTTCTATTACTGATAATTATTTTGGTAAATCCCTTTATCATAATTAAGCAGTGGTTTAATAATTTCATCAGTGATTGCCTTTTAATATCTTCATAAGTCACTTTATTTACTCATTCCTTCGATAATTTAATGGTTCATTTATTTTTTTCATTGTTAATCAATGGTTCATTTATTTACGTATGGTTCATTTGTACATTTTTAGTATATAACAAACAAAACGAACAAAATGCATAACAATAGTTTACCTTTTGAATCCTAAATTCACAAAAAAAAACATTTTTCTTATCTGTTGTATTATTTCATACTAAATTTTTAGCCAATTCATTTTTATTGGCAGAAGTCTTAAAATTTTAACTCATTTGAAAATCCTCACTAATGTAATAAACAGCAAATATACAACAAATATTTTATATAATTTTTCCAACGACTCTTGACAATACAAATTTTTTTAAATATAATTTTTTTCTTTTTACTGAGACAAATAAACAGATACTACTGTCTTAAAATACCTAGGACAAACATACTTATATACTTTTTCTCCCATGAATTCGAATTCTTAACCTGCAAAAATTTTCCAGAGAACTGGAAAATGAAACTGTGATTGTTTATTTTGTCAAGAAAACGGACAAATCCATAAACTATTATTCCCACTTCTTACTATATATCTAATGCGAACTAAAAAGTTTGTCGTACTTACAAAATTTTCTTTGCTAAAAAAAGTTGTAAATAAAAAGAAAAAAAATTTACTTAAAATATTTTTTTTTTCAATTTCATAATGACTGAAATCTTTTGTATTGCAAGGTAAAAAAGATTTTAAAATATGTATATGAATAAAGTTATCACAGCATGCTTCAGAAACTTTGCGAGGTATAATTCCTTGTACTGATGGACAAACGGATCTAGTGGTGTATGTATACGGTATTCGGTTTAGTATATTAATACGGTTTAATATATTAATACGGTTTAATATTCATGTTTGCGTACAAAGAAATACTCAGCGATGTTTAAGGAAATATCTTCCTCGGGCAAGTTCGTAGCTTACAATCACCGGTATAAATCAGGAGAAAAATTCGAGCAAGTGTATTTATGTTGCTTAGCAACAGAATGAAATTTAATGAAGACAGTACAGTGAACAAATTATCACATACCCAGGCAGAACAACCAAAAAACCTTTTGAGAGATTCAAACGAATACGGGACACGCGGAGTTTAATGAAAATTTTGCAGAAGAATCTGTTTAGATGAAATTTTGCTAGGCAAGAACATACTGTGAGTTTTTGAGATAAAATTGTACAAAAATCTGCTGTTTAGAAACACTTTTACTAGATATCTCTTTGTTGCTAGGCAACTGAAATAAGCTTGATCAAATTCTTTTATTTTCCTCGCCGACACCGTAGTTGGTAAGCAACGATCATTGACTGAACTCCTTGACACTGTTTTTGGATACCAGTTTTTTTTTTTCTTGTGATTTCTAAATGAGGGACTTGTAGGGGAAAACAACCGTAGATTTTAACTTCGTGAGAGGTATTACAATGTGAACTCATCTACAGTGAATTACTTAACCCGTTACCTGTTTTTTGGGGTAATATTACGTTTCAGATTAGATCTTCCATTCCTTTTGTTTTTGACGTATCATTTCCTTCTATACGCCTTGTCTGCATGCTAGCAAATTGCAAATATTGCCTGCATGCTAGTGAATTACAAAGATTGGCCACATGGTAGTGAATAGCAAACATTGCCATTGCCTGCATGCCGGCAAATTGTAAAGATTGCCTGTATACTAGCAAATTGCAAGGATTGGCTGCTTGCTATCAAAGACGATTAGAAAAGCAAATCGCATTGGAACAGGTAAGGGATTAAGTATGATGATAGGGGAACAGCTGTATTAGATAAAGGAGAAATTAGTTCATTCTCAGTTTCAGCTCGTCGGCTCATCCGAGAAGCAAAAGTGCAATGCTGTCTACAATGTCACCGTTGGCCTTGGAATTGTCGAGTCTTAACCTCCATGATTTCCTTGATGATGTGTTCCTCCATAAACTTTCGCTTCCGCTATTGGCAATCGAAATGGGCTACAGGTGTTGCAAGGCAGAACTCCTAAACTATTTCAACATTGAGCATGCTTTCACCATTAGCGTGTGGAGAGTCACAGGTATAGGAAGTACGTTCGTTTTTGTCTTGATTTCTAAACCGATTAAAATTTGTTGAGCTTGGAAACTATGTGAAACTTCAAAACTGCATTAAACATTGCGCTTAATGTAAACATCGTGGAAATTTTAAAATATATTTTAGATATATATTATTTATCATTTAGATTTATTATTTAGATTATTATTTGATTATAAAAACAAAAAAAATATTATGGTGGAGTGAAACAACGTAATGCATTCCCATATATCTGAGCAGAGGAGAAGAGAAAAGGGGGTAGGCTCTAGATATGGAACCTGTCTTCTTCCCAGATGATGGCGTATTCGTGTGGATGTTTGACTAACTGGTCATTGAGATTTAGACTTTTTTTTATACCTTTTTCTATGGCACTCTAAAAAACCCAAACGGCGATAAAAAATTCAACTTCAAGGAGAGATGCCTCTCAAGAATGCTTTGCTTAAGTAATTCAAGCAACAGCTTAAGGAATTTTACGAAAATAGAATTCTGTTCTTAATGGGAGATCGGGCATTATTTTGGGTTTCGTTAAAAAAAAAATTCCCAGTGAAATTCCCAATTTCGTTTAAAAAAATTCCCACCGGGACGACCAGGTCATCGTTATAACAGAGGATCTCTCTAAATGATACAAACATCAAGTTATATTTTTTATGATATTATGCAAATAATGTAAATATATGATATTTTTTTCTATTTTCATTATTGCTAATTGTGTAAATAATCTTGTACATATTTTTTACTATCCATTGCTATTACATGCTATTGACTCAAGAGACCTTCCCAGTTAATTTCACTACAGATAACTAACCTTATGTTAGTAAATCTCCATTACCTCCCCCCCCCCTGAACCAAAAGCCACAAGTCTCAGTTGCCCTAGGGCCAGAAATCAGATGAAGAAGTAAAGTGCCCGCCTTCGCGGGCAGGTACTTCGGCCAAATTCATATCCAAGTCCAAGTCCAAAATTCCCAGTGCAATTTTCAGAATTATTATTTATTGATTGTTAAAAAAAAGGGCATTTTTGCAACAGACTGTTGTGGGCTAGGGGGATTATGGAGGTTAAGGATCCACAATTTCGCGATCAGCGGCATGATTTTTTACCGTGGTGACTCAGGGGATAGAGCTTTCGCCTTCCAATAAAATAGACTGGGTTCGAATCCCAGAGATAGTTGGTCGATACGAAATCCGCACCCGGCTCGCACAGACCACAGTGCTGACGTAATATATCATCAGTCGTAGATGGATCACGGGTTAGAGTCCCCTTGCCGTGAGGCTAACCAAACCGTGAGAGGTTTTCCTCTCCATGTAATGCAAATGCTGGCTAGTTCCATTAAAAAATCCTCCACGAAGGCAAAATTTCTCCCAATACTTGATCCAGGAATTTCTTTGTCTTCGGGATTGGTTCAAAATTACATAGCTGCGGAGTTAAACATTAGTTGTTGTAAACCCAAAACTATTCAACGACGGTTATAAAAAATGTGATCAGCATTGCACATAGGTCGCTATCACTAAACAAGCTGGTACCTATCGATCTGAAGCTGGATGGGTTGATTGCACGCATACTAGTTATATGAAAAAAACAAAATCTTACCCGCTGGTACCACAACCCTTCGATCGGAAGATTTCCCTTTATTATTGGTTGAGTCCACATGACCGTTACTTCTGCTGGTGGAAGAAGAGGAAGAAGAAGATGAAATGGTCGGTGGCGATCTGTTGGTGGTCATCTGCTCGAAACTTCCGTTCGTTTGTATGTGTCCATTGCTCTCCTTATTGACCTCGGCACTCGGGACAGAGAACAGAGGTGTACCCGAAAGGTTACTGAAGGCACTGGTGCCGAGGTATCTGTTCCTGAAAGAAGCAGCCAGAGCACTGTTGAACCCATTGTTGGGTTCACCATTCGATGTCACACTACCCTTCTCTTCATCAGAGGGCATATAGGGTCGACGGGACGCAAATCTGTAGGTACAACCGGCGGCCCATTCATCAGTCCCATTGAAACATTCTTCGATTTTGACTTGAACGTTGGGTGGAGTGGATGGAATTGCCCCACAAGGATGATGGTGGGATCGACGAGTGGTTAAATCGCTGACTTGTCCAACCGAAATGCCGAATGAGCAGCTGTTAGGTGCCGCCTCATACATCACTTGATTCTGAAAATGAAAACAATAATGAATCCTCTGTATCCCTAAAATTCCAAATCAAATTATAACACAATGGTGTTTTTAAGTACAGTAAAAGTATGTTCTTTCGCATGTCAAAAAAATTTTGAAAAATTCAGTGGAATATTTACTGAGAAACGTCCAGAACTCACTAGAATCAGATAATAACATATAATTATAGTAGAGGGTTGAGGCCCCTCTTATCTGCTGCTCCCCAACCTCGATGATGGCTTCGCAATAATTGTTGTTTCTTGGCAGAAAACAGTTTTTCGACTAAAGCTAAAATTTAACCGCGATGACTCAGGGGATAGAGCGTTTGCCTTCCAATGAGGCGAACTGGGTTTGAATCCCAGTCGATACGAATTCCGCATCCAGCTTGCACCAACCACAGTGCTGAGGTGAAATATCCTCAGTGGTAGACGGATCATGGGCTAGAGTTCCCTTGCCGTCAGGTTAACCGTGGGAGGTTGTCGTGATCTTCCTCTCCATGTAACGCAAATGCGGGTTAGTTCCATCAAAAAGTCCTCCACGAAGGCAAAATTTCTCCCAATACTCGATCCAGGAGTTCCCTTGTCTTCTGGATTGGGTTCAAAATTACAAAGTTACGGAGTTGAACAGTAGTGGTCACAAACCCATAAAATTGGGTCGGCTGTTCAACGAAGGTTATAAAATAAAATAAAGATAAATTTTGCGGTAAGCCGAGTTCGAATACCAGCGATGGTTGGTTGACACGAATTCCTCATCCGGCTCGCACTGACCACAGTGCTAACGTGAAATATCCTCAGTGGTAGACGGATCGTGGGTTAGAGTCCCCTTGCCGTTAGGCAAGTCGTNTGAAGGCACTGGTGCCGAGGTATCTGTTCCTGAAAGAAGCAGCCAGAGCACTGTTGAACCCATTGTTGGGTTCACCATTCGATGTCACACTACCCTTCTCTTCATCAGAGGGCATGTAGGGTCGACGAGACGCAAATCTGTAGGTACAACCGGCGGCCCATTCATCAGTCCCATTGAAACATTCTTCGATTTTGACTTGAACGTTGGGTGGGGTGGATGGAATTGCCCCACAAGGATGATGGTGGGATCGTCGAGTGGTTAAATCGCTGACTTGTCCAACCGAAATGCCGAATGAGCAGCTGTTAGGTGCCGCCTCATACATCACTTGATTCTGAAAATGAAAACAATAATGAATCCTCTTTATTCCTAAAATTTCAAATCAAATTATAACTCGATGGTGTTAAGTACAGTAAAAGTATGTTCTCTTGCATGTAAAAAAAATTTGAAAAAATTCAGTGGAATATTTACAGAGAAACGTCCAGAACTCAACTAGAATCAAATAATAACGTATAATTATATTAGGAGGCTGAGGCCCCTGTTAGATGCTGCTCACCAACACCGATGATGGCTTCGCAGTAATTGCTGTTTCTTGACCGAAAACAGTTTTTCGACTAAAGCTAAAATTTAACCGCGATGGCTCAGGGGATAGAGCAGTCGCCTTCCAATGAGGAGAGTCGGGTTCGAATCCCAGTCGATACAAATTCCGCATCCGGCTTGACCAACCACAGTGCTAACGTGAAATATCCTCAGTGGTAGACGGATCATGGGCTAGAGTTCCCTTGCCGTCAGGCTAACCGTGGGAGGTTGTCGTGATCTTCCTCTCCATGTAATGCAAATGCGGGTTAGCTCCATCAAAAAGTCCTCCACGAAGGCAAATTTCTCCCAATACTCGATCCGGGAGTTCCCTTGTCATCTGGATTGGGCTCAAAATTACAAAGTTATGGAGTTGAACAGTAGTGGTCACAAACCCATAAAATTGGGTCTGCTGTTCAACGAAGGTTATAAAATAAAATAAAGATAAAATTTGTGGTAAACCGAGTTCGAATACCAGCGATGGTTGGTTGACACGAATTCCTCATCCGGCTCGCACTGACCACAGTGCTAACGTGGAATATCCTCAGTGGTAGACGGATCATGGGTTAGAGTCCCCTTGCCGTTAGGCAAATCTTGGGAGGTTCTCATGGTCTTCCTCTTCACGTAACGCAAAAGCTGGTTAGTGCCCTCAAAAAGTCCTCCACGAAGTCAAAATTTCTCCCAATACTTGATTCAGGAGTTCCCTTGTCTTATGAATTGGGTTCAAAATGACAAGGGTACAGAGTTGAACATTAGTAGTCGCAAACCCAAAAATTGGGTCTGCGACGGTTCAACGACGGTTATAAAAACCACTGGTTAGGAACTAATTTGTTTACAGATTGAATGTTTGTCGTTCAACATCGCTATTTGCAGCTGGAAAAATAATTGTTGCAATTTTCTTTTCAATTCCGTGCCATTATATGTAATGTAATGTGTGTAATAGTTTTGAAAATATAAATATTTAAAACCCGCGGTCATTCATTTCTGCTGTAACGGAATGAAAAGAGGGGGATTTGTATTTAAATGAAATAGATACACTTTTCAATGCGACAATAGGAGGAAAAATAAAGAAAACAATTTCCGCCTCTATAAATTCTTCCGCATTCTATAAACCATTAAGCAAGAGGAATGGTTTTTGTGACGTCACATTGAACCCTTTCATTTGCTGTCTCCTCTTTGCTCCTTTCACAGTCTCTGCATAACGAAAAAAAAAATGAAGGGGGGGGAAGCAATAAAAATGCTCGTAAAACACATCATTTGAATATGAAAAGTAGCATCGTGAAACGTAAAAGAGAATGAAGTAATAAGAGATACCGAAACGATAAGAAAATTAGTTTATATTGTTTTTAAATGTTTCTTTAAATGTTGAGCTGGGCGGCTTTAATAAATGGAAGGATTATTCATGAAATAGAAACAGCTGGCCTTAAAATGACATCAGAAGTTACAATAAATTCAAGATCGCGAATTTGAACTCGTAGCTTTTATACTGGAAATAAAATATAATAATTAAAAAAAAAAAAACTTTAATGTTGAATCATATTTTTATGGTAACTTTTTCGCGAATTTAAAAAAATTCGTATTGCTGTTACTGTGAATGACCGAAATTAGTAGTTGTTGAATTGCACCGGTGAATTTTAACAATCGTATGATCACTTCGGTAAATGTCTGAATTATATACTAGGATTAGTTAAATGCCACTGCCTGGTATACATTTCCCCTGTATACCCTACACTGATGTTTTTTTAAGGTTCAGTGCCACTGCCCGGTATACGTTTAACCGGTACTCCGAACACTGATGTTTCTCCTAATCCTCAGCAGAAATTAAAATATCGAATAAATATAATAATATCAACGAAGATATTAATATTAAATTGGATATAACAAATATTTCAGACATTCATAACAAAGCGATTATGTGATTGTTGACATTCACCGGACATGAAGTAACATAAAGCTTGAAAATGACTGTTTTTTGCTGTTAAATAATTTTTTTCTTCCAATGCCCACCTGGAGAATGACCTAGATCATACTGGCATCTGAGGGGCAGATTTATTGACCACTCTTTCAGAGGTATCCTATTTTGGTGGGCCAACAGTAAGGACAGATAGTACAGAGAATGAAAGAACATCCATGCCTTGCCAGGGGGGATTCTGATGCAAGGCCAGTTCCCTGAGCCCTACACAGACGGGTCGGCCTGTTAAATAAATAAATTCTGTTTTTTTCTTTTCCCACATATATGTTGAAAAGCAAAAATGATTGAAAAAGACTGCTTAGGAAAGTTCACTTTAAGTCCGGCAGTGGGTTAGTGCCGGAATTGGGAATCATACAGAGTGCTGGAATTCGGAACCACGCAAAGTGCCGGAAGAAGCTTTTAAGCGAATCAAACTTTCGATACATAACCGTTATTATTAAAAAAAAGAAAAAAGCTGTAAAGTTGTTTTTTTTTTTTTTTTTTTCAATACTCAGAGGAAGGCCGGGATAGCCTGGTCAGTGGGGTGCCGGGCCCATGTCCAAGAGTTCGTGGGTTCGGTCCCCGCCGGTCTAAGACTCCCCGTGTAGTAAATAGTGACTGATGCACGTTAAATCTGTCGAGTCTCAAAGTCCTCCATGTTCCCATAACAAATCAATACCTCTGGGGGTACCTATCCAGGAGTTTCCTTGTCTTCTGGATTGGTTCAAAATTACAGGGCTACGGCGTTGAACATTAGTAGTCATAAACCCAAAGATTGGGTCGACTGTTCAACGGCGGTCATAAAATAAAATACTCAGAGGAAGAGCCTTGATGGCTCAGGGGATAGAGCGTTCACCCTCCGATGAGGTGACGGGTTCGAATCCCAACAATAGCTGATCGATACGAACTCATAGTACTGACGTAAAATATCCTCAGTGGTAGACGGATTATTAGAGTCCCCTTGCCGTGAGGCTAACCATGGGAGATTTTAGTGGTTTTCCTCTCCATGTAACGCAAATGTGGGTTAGTTCCATCAAAAAGTCATCCACAAAAACTAATTTCTCCCAATACTTGATCTAGGAGTTCTCTTGTCATCTGGGTTGGGTTTAAAATTACAAGGCTATGGAGTTCAAATTAGTAACCGTAAACCCAAAAAATTGGGTTGGCTGTTCATTAACGATTATGTTGTATGCTGCTGAATTTTTTTATTTGCTTTCAGATTAAGTAAAAAATTGCATATAAGAATGACCCATATATATATATTCTTTCTTTTACAAAAATAAATAAAATGAAAAATAAAAAAGCTTTTGAAGCATGCATCATAATTTCACAAATGAAACAAAACGTTTTCAAACCTTAAAATATCACAAAAGTTTAGTTTTTAATAGTTTTTTGTTATTTTAAATTAAATCCTAAACTTTTATAAATGTTTCAAACAAATCAGATGTTAAAACTTTCTCATATTTTTAAATTTTGTTAGTTTTTTAACATTTTAAATTGCGTAGTAAAATTTTAAGAGCGTTTCAAATAAAATAAAATAAAAAGTTTTTTAATTAATCAAATAATTTCAGATTTTAAAATTTTATTCAGCGTTTTGAACAGCGTTTCAAAATTATACCTATTTTTAAATGAAACAAAATAATTTCGGGGTTTAGAGTGTCACCTAATTAACTAATTTAAAATTTTATTGATTCCCTTAACTTCATACACAAAATCATACGAAATTTTTTAAACAAAACAAATTTTTCCCGGTGTTAAAATCTCATAAACAGTTTTAAATTTTTATCTATATTTTTTTCTCAATTTATTTATTTATTTAATTTTTTTTATTTAGTTTTTTAGTTACGTGCCAAATTTTTAAAATAAATAAAAATTCTTTCATTCATAAATTTTAAATTCTGATTTTCTGATTTTTTTTTTAAAGTTTTGAATTACGAACTTAAATTATAACGCATATTCAATTGAAATAAATCATTTTCATACTTCAAAATCTCACATATTTTGAATTACAGAAAGAATTTTTCAAACAATACAAAAAGTATTTAATAAAAAAAATTTCATTATAATAATCACCTTAATTTTACGATATTTAATATTCATACGCAGAGTATTATTGAAAATTTGTGCTCAGACATTAATAGATTAGAAACAAAAGAAAATATAAGAGGTTTGTTATTATAAAAAAAAAATTCTGTATTCAATATTAATTCAAGTTAGTTCAGTCAGTCATTAATTCGAGTTAGTTAGTTATTATTATTAGAGTTCAAGGATTATTGAAAATTTGTGCTTAGACATTAACAGGTTAGAAACAAAAGAAAATATAAGAGGTTTGCTATTATATATTTAAAAGCAATTCTGTATTCAATATTAATTCGAGTTAGTTCAATCAGTCATTAATTCGACTTAATTAATATTATGCGAGTTCAAGTATTATTGAAAATTTGTGCTTAGACATTAACAGGTTAGAAACAATAGAAAATATAAGAGGTTTGCTATTATATATTAAAAAGAAATTCTGTATTTAATAGGTCATTCGAGTTAGTTCAGTCAGTCATTAATTCAAGTTAATTAATATTATGCGAGTATTATTGAAAATTTGTGCTTAGACATTAACAGGTTAGAAACAAAAGAAAATATAAGAGGTTTGTTATTATATAAAAAAAATTCTGTAGTTAATATTAATTCGAGTTAGTTCAGTCCATTAATTCGAGTTAATTAATATTATGCGAGTTCAAGTATTATTGAAAATTTGTGCTTAGACATTAACAGGTTAGAAACAAAAGAAAATATAAGAGGTTTGCTATTATATATTAAAAAGAAATTCTGTATTTAATAGGTAATTCGAGTTAGTTCAGTCAGTCATTAATTCGAGTTAATTAATATTATGCGAGTATTATTGAAAATTTGTGCTTAGACATTAACAGGTTAGAAACAAAAGAAAATATAAGAAGTGTGTTATTATATAAAAAAAATTCTGTAGTTAATATTAATTCGAGTTAGTTCAGTCCATTAATTCGAGTTAATTAATATTATGCGAGTTCAAGTATTATTGAAAATTTGTGCTTAGACATTAACAGGTTAGAAACAAAAGAAGATATAAGAGGTTTGCTAATATATATTAAA
>NC_092205.1:88910584-88977163 GCF_043381705.1 Parasteatoda tepidariorum | reverse complement strand
TTTTTTTTTTTTTTTTTTTTTTTTTTTTTTTTTTTTTTTTTTTTTTTTTTTTAAGTTTTGAATTACGAACTTAAATTATAACGCATATTCAATTGAAATAAATAATTTCCATACTTCAAATCTCACATATTTTGAATTACAGAAAGAATTTTTCAAACAATACGAAAAGTATTTAATAAAAAAAATTTCATTATAATACTCCACTTAATTTTACGATATTTAATATTCATACGCAGAATATTATTGAAAATTTGTGCTTAGACATTAATAGGTTAGAAACAAAAGAAAATATTAGAGGTTTGCTATTATATATATAAAAAAAAATTCTGTATTCAATATTAATTCGAGTTAGTTCAATCAGTCATTAATTCGAGTTAATTAATATTATGCGAGTTCAAGTATTACTGAAAATTTGTGCTTAGACATTAACAGGTTAGAAACAAAAGAAAATATAAGAGGTTTGCTATTATATATTAAAAAGAAATTCTGTATTTAATATTAATTCGAGTTAGTTCAGTCAGTCATTAATTCGAGTTAATTAATATTATGCGAGTTCAAGGATTATTAAAAATTTGTGCTTAGACATTAACAGGTTAGAAACAAGAGAAAATATAAGAGGTTTGCTATTATATATTAAAAAGAAATTCGGTATTTAATAGGTAATTCGAGTTAGTTCAGTCAGTCATTAATTCGAGTTAATTAATATTATGCGAGTATTATTGAAAATTTGTGCTTAGACATTAACAGGTTAGAAACAAAAGAAAATATAAGAAGTGTGTTATTATATTAAAAAAAATTCTGTATTTAATATTAATTCGAGTTAGTTCAGTCATTCGAGTTAATTAATATTATTCGAGTTCAAGGATTATTAAAAATTTCTGCTCAGACATTAACAGGTTAGAAACAAAAGAAAATATAAGAGGTTTGTTATTTTATAAAAAAAATTCTGTATTTAATATTAATTCGAGGTATAAATGAAAAACAGTCGATTGCTACAAATTGCCGATTTTCTAAATTGCTGATTCACGTAGATATTCTATTAGGGTTGAGTACAAAAATGAGATTTGCGTGCCGATTGTCAGACAATGCGTTTAGCTACATCTTTTAACATCTGAAGCAGAAGGAAAAAAATAAACGGGAAATCCTTTAACAACCCCCTTTTCTACTCGCGTGATGTGTCTCTCTTTCCTGGGAAAACTGGAAAAGGCCCATCGGTTCGTTTTCCTAATCCCTCGTGCTCTACCTGTTAGCGGAAACCAACCGGACCTGGAACTTTCCTTCCCGGATAGCCGGCGGCGGGCCGGACGAAGGAAGGAACAGGGTGGGGTCCCGGACTGGCAGCCAACAACTGCTCCCTTTTCCGATCCCTTGATAGAATTTCTAGATAAAGTTCTCTCTCTCTCTCTTCAAGAGTTAGTCTGCACTTGGATTTCAATGCTTCTCCACCTCTTGTCCATATTTCAAGGTAAGAAAAACACTCTTACATTTTATTTGATAATTAAACGTTTTTTCTGCAAAACGGTGGCTCTGAGAGGTTTTAAAAATTTCAAAACGTTAACAAAACAGCGATGCAAGGTTCAGATATGTAAAAGTTTTTCCACAAAACAACGACTCTGAAAGTGTCAGATTGTTTAAAATTGTTAACAAAACAGCGGCTCTGCAAATTTTAGATACTTAGAAATTGTTAACAAAATAGCGGTTCTGAAAGTTTCAGATAGATAAATTTTATTTGATAATTAAACGTTTTTTCTGCAAAACGGTGTCTCTGAGAGGTTTTTAGATTTAAAAGGTTTTAACCTAACAGCGGCTTTGTGAGGTTCAGATATTTAAGAGTTGTTCCAGAAAGCAGCCGTTCTGAAAATGTTAGATTTTTAAAATTGTTAACAAACAGCAGCTCTGTAAGGTTTAGATAGTTAAAAAAATTTAACAAAACAGCAGCTCTGTAAAGTTTGGATAGTTAAAAATTGTTAAGAAAACAGCAGCTTTGTAGGGTTTAGATAGTTAAAAATTGTTAACAAAACAGCAGCTCTGCAAGGTTTAGATAGTTAAAAATAGATTAACAAAACAACAGCTCTGTAAGGTTTAGATTATTGAAAATTGTTAGCAAAATAGCGGTTCTAAAAGTATCAGATGGTTAAAAATTGATAACAAAACAGCGGTCCTGCAAGAATTAGATAATTAAGAATTATTAACAAAACAGCGCTTCTGAAAATTTTAGATAGTTAAAAATTGGTAACAAGACAGTGGCTCTGCAAGGTTTAGATAATTAAAAACTGTTAACAAAACAGTGGTTTTGAGACATTGAACATTGTTAAAAGGGAATTAAAACATTGTTTAAAAGGGAAGAAAGAAGAAAATGTCTCGGAGAGGTTTTGATACTTAATCGTTCACTAAACTAAACAACGGCTTTGGAATAACTTGATAATTAAACATTACAGAACAGCGGTTCTGAGAAGTTTTGATGATTAAAACTTATTCATGAAGCAGAGACTATGAGAGATTTTGATAATTATAAATTTTAACGAAAGAGTGGCTATGGGAGGTTCTTATTTTTAATTATTCTGGTTCTGGGAGGATTTTAGAGGAAGAGAATTAAAAGGAGATTCATTCCCTCTTGATTATGTTGTGTTTGCTTGTATATATATATATATATATATATTAAGAAAAAAGTTTGAGAGAAAATCTGGATCGAAGGATCAAAGTCAGCTATATCTTTACTTTTTTGTTAAAGATCAATTTGCATTTAATATGCTTGTNACGCTAATTTAATTTACTTATGAAGACTATTTTAGTACTTAAATATTAAGCAATGGTATTTTTTCAATGCAGCAAATTAACAATCCAGCTGCCTGTATTTGATATATTTTATGGAGATTTTCCTCTTGTCTCTTGTTAATTCCAATTATAAAAGCGTTTATTTCTTTTAATATTCGATACTCGAAATAAAAATATGCCAAGAATCAAATTTTATTTTAATTTAAAAAATGCTAAAAGGGTGAGCGATATATATATATATATATATATCTGTGAAAGTGCAAAGGTCTGGAAACTGTACCGTTGAAAAGACCGTGCAATATATCCAGCCTTTTAAATAATGTAAAGATCTTACATTTGTAAGAGAGCTTATAACCTTTTAAAAGCGTAAAAATAAAATGCGAATAAATTAATGCTGCTTTTAAGTTGAATCGTCGGTTTGCCGCTTACAAAAATAGAAAAAGTTTCCTATAATTCGCTTCTCCGCAAGGACAACCTTATTGCAGTGAAAACATATGCACAGAGTCGACTAAGTCACGATTCGTTGCAAAAATTATGGTTCGGTTTTCCCTATCATTTATGTACGTTTGGAGTACCCAACAGTAGATTTAAGTGCGCATTGTAATGGTGTGTTTTTTTTATTAATTTTTTTTTTTTCAATATTGCTTTAGAGCAAAAATCACAGATGCCCACGCCCCCGTGTGGATCTTTCAGTTGTAGTGTTTTGATATACGACAGAAAGCATTGTTTTATAGTGAAATAATTTTTGGCGAATTTCTTAACGAATTGCAAAATTTTATTAAATGTTAGTTATCTTAACAGGGAGTAGCAAACCATGCATTTCCATTTCTAATTGACTGGTTTTTCAGTGAAATGTTCTTTTCTATCTTTCTTGGACAATTGGTTCAACTTGGACATCAAACATTTCAACTGCACAAAATACGCCACAATAAGTAAATCCATTTCTTAAATTTTTTAATATATTTATTGATTATTAATTGTACCAACTTATTTTTACACGATTTTGCTTCATGCACACATGAAACTTCAGTTTCATATCATCGAAACTTAAATTTATAAAGATATCTTAATTTTGTCAATTTGTATACAGCTATTTATTTCACTTCAGCTTTAATGCAAATACCATAAGTTTTTAAACTAATTTATTTTAATGTAGCCCTCAGTTTTTTCGGTAACTTTCAGAATAAATATTAGATTTATGAAAATCATTGCAACAGTTGTTTTTTTTTTTTTTAATTTTTATTATTTAAATATTTTTTTAATATCTTTAAAGTCAAAAAGTAACTAGTTTAAACAGCTTAAATGCTTGGGTTGGTATTACTGAGTTTTGTTTATGATACTTTGAATGTCGCATAATAGAAAATCCGTAGAAAATAATAATAATCCTATTTTTCTTAAATAATAGCCTAAAAGAAAATCTTTTTTTTTCACATCCTGTTTGTAAATTAAAAAAAGTGAACTCCTTTTTGATCCAGTGATCAGATTCAACCTTAAATATGCTCATTAACTAGTTCCAGATGTGATATTTTAAGTCAAGAACAACGTACTCTTTCAAAATAAACATACATTTGCTTAGACGAATTTGTTATTTTGTCCCTCAAAATATGTGAACCAGAAAAGCATGCTCCCCAATAATTTGGCAATGCAGAAAATTTGAACCCCTTAATGCTAATTATATATTTTGTGTATATTCCCTAAATTTGGAGTGCTTTTTAAGTGGAAATTGTTTGCAAGCAAATGTAAAACTCGTTTATTCCACATGCAAGAAAATAATAGTAATAATACAATGAATTTTAATAATTATTTATTGCTTCTATTATTTCAATTCGTATTAGATGTGAAAATTTTAAAATGTAAGGTATACAGACTTTAACATCATTTTAAAGTATGTAATTTTAAGTGGCAAAATGCAAAATTTAAGCGAAATCGTTCGAAAAATTCCTGAGAAATCTAATTTGATAATTCCACGTGCAAAAAAAAAAAATAATAATAAAAATAATACCATGAATTTTAATAACTATTTATTGTTTTTTATTATTTCATTTCGCATTTGTCATAAAAATTTTTAAATGTAAGGCACACAAACTTCTACATCAGTTTAAAGAATGCAATTTTAAGTTGCAAAATACAAAATTTAAACGAAATCGCTCGTACAATTCCTGAGAAATCTAATTCGTTTATTCCACATGCAAAGAAAAAATAATATAATGAGTTTTAACAATTATTTTTTGTTTTTTATTATTTCATTTCATATTAATCGCAAAAATTTTGAAATGTAAGGTTTACATCATTTTAAAGAATGTAATTTTAAGTGGCAAAATTCAAACGAAATCGTTCGAACAATTCCTGAGAAATCTAATTCGTTTATGCAAAAAGAATATAAAAATAAAATGATTTTTAATAATTATTTTCTGTCTTTTACTATTTAATTTCGTATTTGTCTTAAAATTTTTTTAATGTAAGGTATACAAGCTTTTACATTAATTTAAAGAATGTAATTTAAAGTTGCAAATGCAAATAAATAATTCGAACTATTCCTGAGAAATCTAATTGTTTATTCCACAAGCAAAAAAAAATTATGTAATGAAATATAATAATTATTTTTTGTTTTTTATTATTTCATTTCGCATTAGTCGTAAAAATTTTAAATTGTAAGGTATACAAACATTTACATCATTTTTAAGAATTTAATTTTAAGTGGTGAAATACAAAATTTCAACGAAATCGTTTGAACAATTCCGGAAAAGTCTAATTCATTTATTCCACATGCAATAATAATAATTACAATAATAATAATAATAATATAATTAATTTTAGTAATCATTTATTGTTTTTTATTATTTCATTTAGAATTAGTAGAAAAAATTTTGAAATGTACGGTTTACAAACTTATACATCATTTTAAAGAATGTAATTTTAAGTGGCGAAATACAAAAGTGAAACGAAATCGTTCGAATAATTCTGGAGAAATGTAATTTTAAATAACTGAAATCCAATTTCTCAGGATTTCTTTGACCGATTTTGTGCAAATTTTTTGAATTTTTAAAATGATATAAAAATTTGTGAGCTTAACAATTCAAAATTTTTCGACCATTATTAAATAAAATAATATTAAATAATAAATACTAATATAAAGTAATAAAAAAAAAATTTAAAAATTTTCACTCTGAATTACCTTTGGATAAATAAGTTTTACAATTAGTTGCCAAGATTTTTCAATTTGCTTAAAAAGTTTTCGCGATGTGAATAAATTTGCAACGTAACTATTCTCTATATTTTGAGAGTCAGGAATGAAAATCTGTCGAAAAAAAAGGTACATTTATTCGAGAGAGCACTTTTTTATGTCTGATTCCTTAACTTAAAATATCGTCTCTCGAACCATTAAAATTGAGTCCTAATATGTGAAAACCTTATCATTAGATCAAAAGTTATTCTGGGAGTTCCGGTTTTTTTTTTTTTTTTTTTTTTTTTTTTTTTTTTTTTTTTCATGTTTATGTTTATAGAAACTCCAATATATATTGAACTCTTAAAAGGATTTTTTTATAACTTTTAATTTTAGTTTAATAAGTATTCGAATATTTGATGAAGGAATATTTTCATATATCATGTATCGAGTGTGTATATCTGTGACTTAGTCATTTAAGCCTGAATCGGAAGACAAGTGTGTCTCATTTTTGTAGCGATATCTCTTGTATGAAACTAATTCTAAATAAAATTCAAATCCTTAAAGCTCTCAATTGTTCTCAACTTGTATTCAATTGTCTTCAACTTGTTCTTTCAAAATTACATGCAAAAATAAATGAATAAATAAAATAATTATTTAATTTATAATAATAATTTTAAAAATTTGAATTCGTAAAGTATGCAAAATTTTGTATCATCTAAAATCTTGTTTTGAAAATCGAAATTTGAAGGAAATCGATTACATAACCTTTTTTAAAAGGAAAATTCAAAAAAACCTTATGTTTATGCTTTTATTTAAAAAATAATATTATTTGATACCGCATCACCAATCAATATTTTAACTCGACTACCCACTAGGAATTAAAGAACCATATATATATAGTATATTACGTACATGTATCTAAGAAATTGTGCTTCATTATTTACATTTTAAAACATGCATGCTACGAAAAATAAATGTAGAATGCATATGTTACCGTGAGGGACCGAAATCAAGAGAATGTCGACTTTCACCGGTGAATGTCAACAATCACATAGTCGCTTAGGAGAATCTCCGAAATATTTGCTATATCCGATTTTATATTAATTTATTCATTGATATTATTTTATTTATTCAATACTCTAATATCTGCTGAGGAAAGATTAGGAGAAACATCTGAGTTCGGAGTACCGGTTAAATGAATACTTGACAGTGGCACTTGAGTTTTAAAAAGCATTGATATAGGGCATACCGGGAAAATGTATACAGGGCAGTGGCACTGAACCTCAAAAAATAACATCAGTATAGAGCAGGGGTTTCCAACTTACATGAGGCCGGGGGCCACAATTAAAAACGCAAATCAAATGCCGGGCCCGCATTTTTAGCAAAATTTTATGTAGGACTCTTTTATGTTTGAAGGAACATTAAATATTACTGTCAGACTTTTACTAAGTTGTACAAAACAGAAGTATTGAATTACAAATTAAAATAAGAAGTAGATTTTTAAAAATATTTAATTGCATATTAAAAAATTCGGGCTACAATAACTTTAATGTGCACCCATGTATTAAACAATTAATGTGCAACAGATATCTAATTGTTAAGATATAAAACTTTAAAAAGGTTGGTATTAAAACTTACATAGTAGCACACAAAATGTTCAATGACAAAATTGAGGTTTGTCTGCTGCAACCACCAGAGAATAGATATTTACATTTTAAATTTAAAATTTACAAATGTGTGTGTAAATATTTTCGTCCAAAATGAGTGGTTTCAAAAAGTTAAATCGGAGAATTTCTTCGAGAAAATTTCTGATACACACATGCTAAATTATATTCACAAAATACAAAAAAATGAAATAAAAAAGAGCAACATACACGATTATTTTTGTATTTGAATAAATATTTTCTTGGATGCAAAACCTGAGAAATAAATTTTTTTGCACCGTTGGTATGTTAAATTTCACAGAAACGAAGAAATTAGGTTTTTATTAACGAGAAAAGTATTTTAAACCCATACAGATTTTTTACGAAAATTGTCCGCAAAAAATGACAACTTATATATTTTAATTCGCGGGCCACTAAAAAAGGCTTCGCGGGCCGGATGCGGCCCCCGGACCTCCAGTTGGAAACCACTGGTATAGAGTATACCGGGCAGTGACACTTAACTAAACCTAATATATATTTCGAACATTTACAGAAGCCACTATGTAACTGTCAACATTCACCGGTGGAAGCCAACGGGCACCTACTTCGGCCATTCACAGCCATTCATATTAAAGCACTTCGCAACATCTGATTAACTTGGTACTGAAGAAACCTATTTGGAGGTATTTAATTGGAATCTGTTATGATTCAGATAAGATAGGGATAAGTATCAGGACCACGTAGGAACAAAAGGAAACTTCACGGTTAACCCTATGGAAATAAAAATCAATCCTTAATTCCGATGGTCAACAATTGTGGATTAACAGGGATGCATCCCTTGTGTCAGAAGGGAATCTCTACTCTAATCCAATGAGACAGTACCAGTAAACCGTTCAAAATGCTACTCAGACTCAAATTATTATATTATTTTTTATGCTATGTGATTATTTTTATGTTGTCATTTTTATATTTTATGTCATTTTATTTATTATTTAAAAAACACAATACAAACAGCACTGTAAAAAATTCCTGTTGCAAAAAATACCGACACTGTCGTAACTTTTTACCATAAAATCCATTTTTATCAGAACATGTTACGGAACGCAAAATTTACATACCCTAATTTTTACAGTGTTAATTACTGTAAAAGTACCGAATCACTCTAATTAAATTAATAATAGTGTAAAAATCACGGTTTAATATTTTACGGTAAAATGAATTTCACGGATAATGCACCCAAAATGTCGGCACTTTATACCATAATTTACACTAAAATTTTTCATTGTGCAGCCTTCATATCTTTTTTCCCTTTTGTGTTATTTTTGAAAACTAACTGATAAGAAAAGAAAAACTAGTGAGATATCACTTTTGTGGAGGACAACTTATGAAAAACAGTTTGATAATCATTGTCAGAATCATTCAAATCAAGCGATTCATAATAATTATCAGAAATTAAATATAATTATTGATTCTATCAATTCATAAGTAGACTTATTTAACATAATAGAGAGATAATTCATTTTAATTTCAAATATTCCAACATTCGCGTCACTGAATCTAAAATTACAAAAAATTTTATCAGTAAAATTTTTATTTGTTAAATTTTCTTCTAACAGAATTCTTGATTATGAGCAATAATAAAAATTTTCATTATTTAGACTCTGAAAATTTTTTATTGAACAATCAGAAAATGAAAAATCTATTTCATTATTTTCAAAAGTGTCTGCATCAACTGATTTTTATCAAGATTTGAACCGTATATTAACTCTTTGATACCCAAATCTTTTTTTTTTCATCAATATTTTCTGTAATATTCTTAAATTATTTAATAAGAAATTATTTTTAAAAAATTCCTGAATTTATTCCTGTGAAATAAAAAATTTCATTATTTAGACTCTGAAAATTATTTGTTCAACAATCAGAAAATGAAAAATCTATTTTATTATTTTCAAAAGTATTTCCATTAACTGATTTTTATCAAGATTTGAACCATAAATTAATCCTTTGATACCCAAGTTTTTTTTCATAAATATATTCCGTATTATTATTTATTATGAAATTATTTTTAAAGCATTCCTGCGTGAAATTTTGCAGACGGAAGGATAGAAATATTCGTACTGTTTGAGAAATCATTTCAACATGGAAAATGTCTGGATAAAATTATACAGAACTCTAAGAAAAAAGTAATTTTTCCGGAGTATTTGCCGAATACTAATTTATTATTTAATACATAATCAAACAAACTTAGCATTTTTTTTCTGGGCATTGTGATTTTGTTTTAAATGGAATTCAAATGTTTTGAAGGCAAACTTTTTTTTATTACCAAGTATTTCCCTATGTTGCACCAACTATACCTTTTTTTATCCCTTTTCCATCAAAATAAATATTTTATATAAAATATAAATTTAGAAAGTGAGAACTTGATTGGTGAATTTTAAGTAGAATGACTAAACCACATTCAGTGGAAATGCTCCCTGAGTTTGCAAAAACCACGAATTAATTGTATTTCATTATTCTTTAAGATTTTAACTTTTTCACTGCAGTTTAATTTTATGATAGAAATATTTAAAATATTGATCAAAGAATAATTATTAAATAAAGAACGTTACGTGAAAATTATGAATTAAATAGGAACTGACCCAATATATGGTGTCGCGTCTGGCATCTAATAGATGTAAGACCCCAATGATGTATTTCCTAGATTTCGTATGATTGAGAAAGAAAAGAAAATGGCTTCAAAAAAAAAAATTTCTTTTTAAATATTTTTTTGTCAATTTTTGCTGTTGTGCAAATACTTATTACATTAATAAATGCTTAAATGTTCAAAAATAGCATATTGAATGCTATTTTATATTTATTTATATTTACGATATTTTAAGGGCAATGAAAATATTTATGAAATTAAAGAAGAACGGCACTTCGCTTTAATTAATTTCTAATATAATTTAGTTACAATATCACTTTTTTTCAAGTAAAATAAACTTATCTAGTTTTCACAATGGTTAGTACTTAAAGTAACTAATTTTTCGATTATTGTGTAGAAATATATAAAGTTCCATTACAGTTTTCCGGTAATTTTTTTTTCTAATAACTGAACAAATTTTTAATTATTAAGTTGCAAGTTAAATTTAAAAATTAATTTTCTAAAATTATAAAAATATTACATTTATAAGATTTTTTTTATATCTAATGTTATAAAAAATCTCATAAAATATCAAAAAATATTAAATAAGAACTTTAAAGCAATAAAATTATTATTTTTGGGAGGAGGCACAAATACAAGGTAATTAAAATATTTTTATAAGTATTATGATTCCAAAAGTAAGGAGAGAACTTTTTACAAATAACAAAAATATTATTCTTTAATTAGAAAACAGTTTTCAAATTTAAGTGAAATTTATTTTCCATTTCAAAATGTTAAAGTGAAAAATTTTTGTTTGCGTTATTACTCTCAGTTACTAGTCCATATTACCATGAGAATTAGTTGCAGTAAGGTTATATAATGTTTTTCGAATGATTAATTTCAACTTTAATAAAAAAAGGTTGAAATTAACACTAAAATTTAAATTTTTAAAAAATCAAAGGAAATCTTTCAAAGCATGAGGTTATAGGAAGAAAACAGCGAAGTTTAATAAATTTGTTTCCAAATTTAGACAAAATTCACAGAAAAATTATGTAAATTTAAATAGAAAACATAAAAGTCAACATAAATTAAGTCTTAAAAACGTATATATTTTTACATATTTGGAACTATATATTTGGAAAAGTCTAATTCCATACTTATGAAAATATGTTATAATAAAATACATCAAAGTTAATTATTATAAAATTTTGCCTGCAATTATTATGAAATAAAAATTTTTGCAAAATTTTGTCAAAAAAAAGAAGAAGAAGAAAAATACGAAATACATGTTCGGACACTTTATATTTCATTTACTAAATCATTTTAAATAAAATTAGAAAAAAAAAAGTATAATTACCTAGTTTTCCATAGCAAACACTTTAAATAAGGAAAAGAAATTGCGAAATATTAATTAACACTTTCATTCTATTGATTAGTATTAGATAATAATTACTAAAACTATTCACACCAAAGAAAGAAGAAGAAAAAAACGGCGTATTCAAGACATGAATTCCACGTGATGGATTGTAAACAAACACTTCACGTCGAAGACTCTTTATCAACAATCAATGAAAGAAGAGAATTCAACAACAAACCTGTGACTCGAAAAAGTTCTCTTTTTTTTCTCAATCTGTTTTTATCCTGCAAAGGAATGAGGAAATCCGGAGCTGAAAAAAAAAGGAGTGGGAGAAGGCGGAGATATGGGAATATAGTAATAATAATATATATCCCGTTGGCAAATCGGGAGAAAGCAGGATAACTTTCCTTTAGCTCCAGGCTGAGAAAACAGGAATCTCAAATGCAACGGGGAAGCAAAGGTTATGATCCGGGGCCCTCCTTTTGTGGCGGCGCGAGCTTCGATCGCCCCCATGGTCCTTCTTTTCAGCCCTCCCCTCTCCTTTCACCCAACAACTGGAGATCAGAGAGAGAGGAAAGAGGGTGGGTGGTGTGGTTTGCTGATCCCGATTCGATGTTGGCACGCAAAGAATTAAAGTGTGCGCGCCCCTTCTCTGACCGAATGTTTTCTCTCTTTTTCATTCTGATTTACTTTGCTAGTTCACTTACTGTCTAATTGACCACCTTCTAAACGTCAAGTGACAATCATCGTCTGAAATTTTTTTTAGCATTTTGCACTTTGTTAATTTTAATTTATAATTTTTTTAATTATTAAATTTTTTATTAATTTAAATTAAGTTAACTTTTGGTACTTTATTTTCGCCATCTAATTGACCACTTTCAGGACATTAAGTGACTGGCTATTTGAAATGACAATCATCGTCTAAAGTTTGACGTATTAGTTAATTTACTCGTATTTCGTTTCAAATGTATAATTGACCGCCTTCTAAACGTCAAGTGACAAGCTGTTTGAAATGACAATCATCGTCTAAAATTTTTTATCTTTTTTATCTTAATTGATTTAGATTAGTAAAGTTTTTTTTAATTATCACATTTTTTATTAATTTAAATTATTAAAGTTTTTTATTAATTTCTTATCAATTTTTTATTAATTTAAATTATTAATTTTTTATCAATTTTTTATTAATTTAAATTATTAAATTTTTTATTAATTTAAATTATTAAATTTTTTATTAATTTATCATTAATTTAATTTATTATTAATTTAATTTATTACTAATTTAAATTTAGTTAATTTTTGGCACTTCATTTTTCCGATCTAATTGACCACCTTCAGGACATTAAATGATTGGCTATTTGAAATGACAATAGTCGTCTAAGGTTTAACGTATTAGTTAATTTATTTTATTTTAACTATCAAATTGACCGCCTTCCAGACATCGACTAGAATATTAGAAATGACAATCATCGTCTAAACTTTTTTTATAACTTACTACTTCATTTATCTATCTTCTAAATATAAAATGACAGACCATTTGAAGTGATTGAATTTGAAGTGAAATTAATTTAATGTTTTGCATTTTATTTTTACGATCTAATTTACCGTCTTCAGGACAATAAGTGACTAACTATTTGAAATGACAATCATCGTCTTAACCTTTTTCTTTTTTTTAACTTACTACTTCATTTGTCTACCTTCTAGACATAAAGTGGCAGACTATTTGAAGTGACAATTGTCACAGAACAATTTTGACTCTTTAATTCATTTATTTCATTTTAACGTTCTGATTGTCAGCCTTCTAGACTTCGGGTGTCACACTAATTAAAAAGACAATCGTCGTTTAAACTTTTGTAACCTTTTATTTAAGCAATTTAACTTACCGCTTTCTATACATATTTATATCAAGTAACACAGAAGCAGACTGCTTGAAATAATTTTTCTTTCCAAACCTTTTTTAACTTATTAGTTCATTTTAGTGTTTTAATTGACCCTTTCTTAAATATCTTCACATAAAGTTACAGACTATTTGATGTGACAATCTTTTTATAGGCATTTTTTAGCTATTAGATCATTTATTTTATTTTAATGAATAAACTAACCGCCTTTATGCATCTTGACATCATATAACAGACTATATAAAATGGTATTTAATGGTATTTTTTAGTCAATAGACCATTTATCTTATTTTAACGATTTAATTTACCGATTTTTAGATATCTTAAAATCAAATGACAAACTGTATAGAATGTCAATAGACTTCTAAATATTTTTAATGTGTTAATTTATTTATTTAATTTTAATGGTCTAATTGATCGCTTCTAAATATCTTAACGTCAACTAACAGACTATTTTTGGTGACGATTGCATTATAAACATTTTTTATTTAATCCATTTGTTTTACATGAACGATGAAACGAAAAAAAAAAAGATTTTTATAATTCAGTTTTAATTATTATACAAACCGAATAACAGACAAATAAATAAAATAAAAAAACTGTAAAAAAAAACCTTCTTTCCTTGTACCCTTCTTTTGTCTGTTCCTCATTTCTGTGAAATTCTTTCTCAGTTGCACTAAAACTAATTATCATAAGAATCATTTTATGAACACTCATGAAAATTTTTGATTTTTGTTTTAAAAATAATTTTCTCAAAGTCAGTTATTCCACACGTAACCTTAATATAACTAACCTTAATTTCAATGCAGAAAATTCATGCAAGATGTATTTTAAATATATTCTTTCTATACTGATTTCACGCGAACTAGTTTTTTTAAATTTAAAATCTATATAGGAAATCGCTGGGTAAGGCTGATACCTCGTTTAAAGTCGGGTACCCCGATTGTGTCGAAATTAATTTCATTTTTTAGCGGGCAAAATCTGAATTATACTTTATTAGTCAAGAAGAAGACATTGGCCCACATTAAGTCGTCTGGCCAACTATAATGATGATGAGTCAAGAAGAAGGACCCACCCTATCGGTGTGTTATTGTTGATTGAAGGGGTAGTTAAGTTAGTTTCCTGTGTCAATTCTATAATGTTCTTTGGTTTTTAAACTATCCTTATTTATTTGTCATAACAATAACAAAAATTATTTTTAGACCAGCATATTATACGTTTACTAAAGATTCATTCCCCAACAAACAATAAGTATTTAGTCCAATAGTAGTGGTGTTCTGTTTCACTTTGATAATTTCTCTATCTCGAGGCAATACCGGGAACTACCTGGTCTACCCCCCTCCCTCTTAATGTATGCCTATGCTGAGCTGCAGTGCAGCGGAAGAGGAAGATCAATGTATCGCGTGTAAATTACATGCATAATATTCTTAATTGTCTTATAAATTAAAAATGTCTGCTACTTTTTCAATGAAATTTTAATATTTCCTTAGTGTTAGCCTGTGCGCCCGGTCTTATTTCACTAGTGGTAAGAGAGGGTGCTTTGACTTTTCTGTACATTTATACATTAAAAACAAATTGTTAACTATGCCCATCTTATCTCAAGAATGCGGGTGCTTTGACTTTTGCTGTGCACTTATACATTAAAAACAAATTGTTAACTATGGCCATCCTATCCCAATAATGCGAGTGCTTTCACTTTTGCTGTACATTTATACATTCAAAACAAATTGTTCACTATAGCCATTTTATTCCATTAATGCGGGTGCTTTGACTTTTGCTGTACATTTATACATTAAAAACAAATTGTTAACTATGGCCATCTTATCCCAATAATGCGGGTGCTTTCACTTTTGCTGTGCATTTATACATTCAAAACAAATTGTTAACTATAGCCACTTTATCCTTATAATACGAGTGCTTTCACTTTTGCTGAACATTTATACATTAAAAACAAATTGTTAACTATAGCCACTTTATCCCAATAATACGAGTGCTTTCACTCTTGCTGTACATTTACACATTAAAAACAAATTGTTAACTATAGCCACTTTATCCCAATAATACGAGTGCTTTCACTTTTGCTGTACATTTATACATTAAAAACAAATTGTTAACTATGCCCTTGTTTTATCCAGTTACCCTATATTAAAGGTGGTCATTACGGAACAACTTGTATTGAGACGATGATAAAAGAAATATAATATTACAAACAAATCTTTAACGAAAAAACATTACGCTATATCGTGATAGAAACATTTAAATTCTGTTCAAAATGGCAAATAAAAATGGCAAATTCTGCTTCACCTACATTAGCTATTTGAAATTTAAAGTTTAAAGAAAAGTGAGTTCAAGTTAACCATGATGTTTTAAAGGCTGATTTTTTTTTAAATATCAAAATACAAACAATATTGCAGGATGACTTTGAAATATACACTGTTAGAATTTCCATTCTAAAATTGTGGTAAAACTACCGGCAGCAGTCTGACCATCCGATTAACCGTAAAATTTACAGTAAGGAGCCTTTAGAGTTACCTTTACAGTTTTGAAACCGTTTACAACTATTATGGTAATGAATATAAAACTATGCGGTTTTATAACCATTTACAACTGGCATGGTTTTAAAACCGTGAAAAAGAAATTCAATTGGACATTATAGCAAGACTTTTATTTAAGCAATACTCATTAGAGAGCACAGGCACAGATTGAGAAGTGCATGACACTGGAAACTCTTCATGTGTTGAATGGAATGTGGTAAATACTGTGATGACAACGCTGGGGCTTGAACCCCCACTCTGTTGGTTATGAGAATGACATAGTAGCCATCTAGGCTATAATATGTACCCATCAGCAAGGAACTAAATGGCTTTATTAGGTGGGTCTAGTTAATACGATAAAATTACCGTATTAGGTGAAAGCAGTTAGTAGACGGTTTTTCTCACGGTGATCAGTTTGAATACTATCTTTTTTCTATGATTATTTCAGTCTTTTCTTTTAATATGGTAAATTAACAATTAAATAAATTATTATTTAACCATTTTTTTTTTTTTTGAGAAATTTCTAACTGTGTACAGTGTTAAAGGTTATAATGCCATAATTTATTTGCATTTTGATATTTTGAAAACAATTTTCCAACGTATGAAAACTTCATGGCTCATGCCAGATTTACCCGTACTTGCTTTAAACTACATACGGTGGAAAAGATTTCGTCATGAAAAGTTTCCCCAGCGCTATAGCGTCCTTTTAAGGTAAAAGTGTCCCGATTTGTGTAAGATCCCTGGATTAGATCATGAAGAGGCAATTTTGGATTTTACGCATTTACTCCTAGTGTCTTGTTTTAAATTATGATTTTTTTTTTAATAATCATAGCAGCTTCCCCGTTAAATGAAAAATAAAAATGTCTTTTTATATAATATAAGTCAAATCTAATATATTTTGAAATAACCAAGAATGCACATTGGCCAAAATCGTCGAACTCGGCGGTGTTGTCTTTCAACTACTTAGATAATCCCATGTTGGATAAAAATCCTGCCATCACGGCCACCGTTTCTACCCTCCCTACAGCATCCCTCAACCAATGACCGTTCCTTGCGTGCGTGACGTCACGGAACAGTCATTAACAGAGAACAAAACGGAAACGACGAGGGGTGGAGAGAAGGAGAGAGAGCGGTCATAGAAATTAGAAGGAAAGCAACCGGAAGTGGCGAAAATGAATCAGCACCACCCGCGTTATGCAGGACATTTTACATCTTCCCTTGGAGAGCACTAAAACTGCCGCCCCTCCCCCCACGCACACAAGATAAGCCCCCTTCTCCGCTACACCTATTTTACCTCATCATGTGTGTGCATCTCTTTTGTGCGCCCTTTTGTTTGAAATTATCAATTTTAGCTTGTCTTTGAAGAAAAGATGACGGCGACAATGAATTTGTAATTACAAAACAATTATTCCCGAAATATAATGATGTCGATTTACTTATGGTTTGATAAAGATCTCTTTTGGTTAAGTGACCGAACGGGTGAACGAACGCCCTTTTATGATTAAAGACAGCATTTTGATCCATCAAACATAAGTAACGAAACCATGAATACTGAAGGCTATTATACGGCGCATAAGAACAGTGTTTATGCCACGTTACAATGAAAAAGTTTCGAAATTTTCACACCAACTTTCACTCATCAAAACATGATCCTCACAGTAAAAAACTTCATAGATTTTCAGGATGCTAAACGGCGGCGCAAGGCAAAGATATGGAGTTGGACATTAATATGAAACTCAAAAATGGGATGGGTCGTCTGTTCCATGCCGGTTAGAAAAAGATTAAACCTGAAGCCGCGATGGTTAAGGGGATAGAGCGTTCACCTTCCAAAGAGGTGAACCGGGTTCGATCCCGGCGATTGCTGGTCGATACGAACTCCACATCCGGTTTGCACGGACCACAGTGCTGGCGTGAAATATCCTCACTTATGGACGGATCATGGGTTAGAGTCCCCTTTCCGTCACCGTGGTAGGTTCTCGTGGTCTTTCTTCTCCATGTAACGCAAATGCTGGTTAGTTCCATCAAAAAGTTCTCCACGAAGGCAAATTTCTCCCAATACTACAAATCAGACAAAGTATAAATTTGTAGATCACGCATGCTACCAGGTAATGTTTATTGAATTTATCTGACGTAGCGAATATCAAGTAATTAAATATTTAAATACGTGCAATATACTTTTTTTGATCAAATAGAGCTATAAACTAGCAATTATCAATGATGTTATCTTTAAAATATGTGAAAACAATGGCTAACGCTTAACCAATCAGAAAATTCCATTTCGTTTTTCGCTCATCCCGCTCGAAGGGTTTGTTGTAGAATTTTCGAATCTCGACAGTGACCTTCCTCGTGCTTTGAACTATCTGTATGCGAAGTTTCATAGCTTTCGGTCTGATGGTTTAGGAGTCTATATAGATTATCAATTACACTGAATAACAACTTTTATTTTTCTGTTGCATGAGATTTTTTTTAACGAACCTTGAATATTTCTACGTCGCAACTTAACGTCCAAACCCAAATTGACCCAAGTATCCGGATACACTCAATTACATTAAAAATAATAACGAAAATAGTAAAGGTGACAAATACCCGATTGTGATTAATAAATCTATCTTGTTAAGCATTGACACAAGTAGTACTTTAAGTATAATCCCAACTAAAATTTTTGAAAAACTAAATGTCAATAAAGAAAAACTTTTTTAATGTAAAACAAACAAAAGTTTTTTGCACCTTAACCAAACTTGCACTTTGAATTTAAAAATTGAAAAATAGCTAGGTCTGTGAAATTTTATACTTTAAATACTAATCTACCTTATGCCATATTAGGTTTAAAAGGATGCATTGTATTTCAATTTTTGATTGATTGTGTTAAACGGGTTCTAATGCTAAATCGGAGAAAACTGATCACTTTTTCTGATTATAAAAGTAACTTGTCCTTACACATTTTTCCTGAAATCCTGATTAATGATTGCTATAAAAATACCAATAAAGAAAATAAAAGTATAAATAAATATAAGAAAGTGGAAAGAAACGAAAAATAAAAGAAAGAAAAGAAAAGAGAAAAGAAAGAAAAGAAAAAAGAAAAGAAAGAAAAGAAAAAAGAAAAGAAAGAAAAGAAAAAAGAAAAGAAAAATAAAAGGAAAAAAAATTAAATCTGAGAACAATAAAATATATTGAAAATGTTAAAGAAAATTATTGTCATAAAAAATAACAATAACAAGAATGTAAACATAGTGAATTTAAAGAAAAAAAAATATGAACTAAAAAAGAAAAAATGAAGATTTAAACAGCAAAATTAAAAATAATCTTGAATTTTCTAATATTCTTGAGACTGATTAAGGCAAACGGGACAAATACTGTCAGTGTCATGTTGATAGAATTGTGCAAATACAAGGTAATGAAAAAATAATTAAAATATCCCAACTTCAGGAAATTTTTACAAAATAAATTTTTTTTTTTTTCAAATATTTTGCTATTTACACGACAAATAAAAAAAGTAAATAATAAATAAAATTTCATTTTTTTTCGTAAAAAAATGCTGAAGTCCTAAACTTCAGAATAACGACCACTGTATCATTTTTATCCTCAAACAAGGTATATTGAAGTCGTAACTTCAAAGGGAAATTTTCCTATAACAAAAATGTCTACTTGTATTTTCATATATACCATGCTTTTGAATATTTGTATTTTTAAAATGTATGTGGAAGTTTACAATTTTAAATGAAAGAATTGAAAGTTGTATGAAAGCGTAATAGCATTTATTTGTGAAAAACTGTTATCAAGAAATATAAACATACTAGGAGGCTTCGCCCCCTGCTCGCTGGCGCTCGCCAACCCCCGGAACTGCTTTCGCAGTTCATTTCGAATTGCTTCGCAATCCAATGCTCGCTTTGCTCGCTCATTGGATACATTCTTAACGTCTAGCTTTTGTATACTTTTTTGTATACTGAAGTTCCGAAAACTTTTCACTGTAGAAAATTCTAAACCTGTACATTTCAATATTAATTTGAAATTGCAAACAGTTCACTTATTTTGCCTAATCACACTATTCTAAATTTCAGTTGTTGTGAAAAGCAACTGTTGTAAGTTTTATTTTAAAGTCTTTCCCACCAGAGGGCTAAAGCCATGTGTTGTAAAANATTATATATATTAGATCAGAAACACATCATTGAAAGCTTTGGTGTTTTCAAAACGTAAACAAAACAAAGCAAACGTTGCCACCGGCGGAAAAGAAATACAGCCAAAATTTGGGAGCCACGTAAGAGAATTATATATAATAGAAGTTTGAACTAAACTGACAAAGAATCAGGAAGACTATTTAAAAATAAAAAAAATATTTAATTGAAAAGTAGACCTAAAAATTTTTTTTTGCGAATTATGTGTTAAATTAGTAACATTGCGTTAAATTTTTATCTTGTTTATATAAGTGTATTTTTCATAATTCATATTATTTTAATATATTGATTGTATGTTAAGATTACAAATTTTATTCTTTTCATTCTAATTGTGCTTCCATCATAGTAAAAGTTTTACAAATAGATAATTTTTCAAAATTTTTAGATGGTAATTAAATTTTTTTGGGAAGGGGGGATGTAACATAAAAAGCTTCAACTAAGCTTTTTATGTTCCTTTTCTGTAAATCTTTTTCTTAATTAATAATTCAAAACGAAACATTCTTTCTCTTATTTTAATATTCACATCCTGTCTTATAATGTATTTTTAGTTCAAGTATACATTAATTAATATTTTTACGTTTTTCCCTTTTCTAACTTGTGATAATTACTTTTTCTCTCCACCTATTTATTCGACCCATTATAATTACTAAGATTTCCCTTATTCCCTGAAATGAAACATTTTAAGAATTTACTTCGCAAGATTTTCCCTAACTTTTATTGAGGAGTATAACGATTTTGTGTCACTTGAATGCTATCTCTTCATGAATATGTCTCAATCTATATATATGCTTTTTAAATTGATTTCTTTTGATAAGAAATATACTATAAATGTCGTTTAAGAAACTGTATAACTTTTGGAACATGAAAAATTTATACCCCAGTGTTATTTTTATAATTATGAAGAGATTGTGTGAAAAAATGACTCTGATTGTAACGAATCTTGACTATGTGACAATTTTCGATGTAATTTTTAATGAATTGAAACTATTTTTAATTAATTTAGAAACTAAAAAAAAATATTAAAAAAAAGCTTACTCAAGGGAATTTTCACAATATGGAAAGTTTTCTGCATCTTTTTCAAGGGGCTGTCCAATTATTGCGTGAGCACCTTTTAGTAGAAGGGGTTTGTGATAAGGATCGCGACATCGTATTCGATTATAATAGTTATTAATATTGATCAGGATATTTTTGTGTTCGATACGTATTGTTATCATTGATAGTAATGATATTGCTGCATTTGATATACCTACGTGCATTATTGCTCTGTTTGTAACCTGTACCAACCAGAATCTGGCATAGTTTCTACGTGGTGATGAACACGTAGGAATAATGATTGTAGATAAGATGCATGGTTCCGTTTAACCGATTAGTACATGCAACATGTGTTAATGTTTAAACTCTCCCCCCCCCTTATCAACAAAAGTAAGATAAATACAAATCCCTCCCAACCTTTATAGTAGTAATCAAATTTCAGGAGTGATTTCAAATAAAATATATAATTTTGCTTGCATACGTTTTCATTCATTTTATTAAATAGAATATTCTAAGGAATCTCTTGTATTTTCCTTTTGGGTTCGAAATTCTTGACTTCTAAAACTCAACAAAAAACCCTTTTTCCATTTTTCTTATTTTATTTATTTATTTATTTTTATTTATTTTTTTAATTAATTTTTTTTTTGCAATTTCAACTTTTTTTTCCTTTGCTTATTATTTTATTTGATTAAAATTTTGAAAATAAGAGGATTTTATCGTCTTACGCAGCCATCGCTTATAACCTCCTCTCCCCCCACCCCAGGTTCACAAATTTAAGCAGCTTACTAACTCCTTCCCCTGCTAGATGCTTACGCAATATTTGAATGAATGGCTCCGGTTGTACAATAATCTTTCACATCAAATCAACTGTTTTTTTGTTTCTTTTTACTCATACTTCTTATAAAATTTAATTTAATGTGCTTTTAAATAATTTAATGTAGAAGCAATTAGATTCCAGCAAATTATAACAAAAGAACATTTTACCTCACCTGTTGTTTTTACTGTCAAATAAAATATAACATTCTTGTTACAAAAGAGTGTTACTTTTGTTACATAAGAGTTGGGAAGGAAATATTTTTGTAAAATCTCCATCTTCTCAACAACAAGGAAATAAATGACAGCTCTGCTATTTTTTCCCTTTATTTGGAGAAATCTTTACTAAGTTTCTATTTAAAAAAAATATGATAATATGTATTCACCAAATTGTACCGGTACTGAATCATAAGAGTTTATTTCACTAACACTTCTCATAATTCATTCGAACGAGGGGCAGCAAGCATTCGCGTGTCAGGTGCATTCTCGTTTCCTGTTCGCTGCCCTTCCGTCCAATCAGCTGTTGTCTTCTCCACTATTCGCCTGCCTCCACCGTCTCACCTTCTCCCCTTCACCCCGACACTCCACAGTCAATGACTTGAAGAAAATAAAAATAATTGGGATGCATTTTGTCACAGGGGAATTTGAGGGGGCTCTTAAGAATCGAATGCCCCATAAAAGCTTCGGGTAATAAATAGACAAGAAAACAACTGATAAAGCGATTTAAATAAAGAGAATGATTTATAGAATGATTTTTTTTTTCTTTCTTTCCCGTTCTAAAGTGTTGTCAGTGTATGGGGATTTCCGTTACGCAACTGTCAATAAGTATAGGAGTATCACACTCTCGATATCTTGAACTCGAAAACCTTGTTATGTCAAAAAATTATCCTCCCCCACCACCCCCATTGCATTATACATCCACTTAATGCTAATTTGAATTCCTATGTCAATGCTTTCTCCAAATCTTGTTACGTAGAATTTTTTTTCTTTTTGTCGAAAAAGAAACGGAATTTTTTCGAAAAAATCACAATGTAAAATTATTGTAAATCAATTCTTCTCTATTTAATGCATAATTATTTTTGTCTAAATTTTAAAAATAAAATTATTATTGTTGTGTTAAGACTTATACTCAACTATTATTACATGCATATTTAATAGTAGTTATTCTTCATAACTCTACTTTTTAGAGTAATATTTTAGAATATATATTTCTACTTTTTAGAACATATTTAGTACTGAACCTGTTATCTTAAAAACTCGCTATCTCGAAATTTTTTTAGCGTTCCTTTAACTTTGATATATCGAGAGTATACTCTACAAAAATATTGCAATCAAAATTTATAACAATACAAAAGAGCACACTCATTCTTGATCGCTATAAATATCGAATACGATGATATCACGATCACACATTCGATAATATAAATAATTAAAAAGATAATATAGTGAATATTAAACACAACGATTTTCTTGGAACACGCTAGCAATGTGACTGCTTATAAATATCTTTTAGGTAATAAAAATATTGATCAATGAAAAAATTATATGTATTAGTTAAATTTAGAAAATATTGCCCTATATTGGAAAATATTGATATTTTCTTACAATATGTAACGATATTAAAATTCGCCTACTTTTGCTTATAGGAACCAATGATCCTTTCGGCAACAAATTGGATATACAGTCGCATGATTGCTTGAACGAAAATGTGATTCAATTTAATACTTTATTATGGGTACAGTATGCTACGACTTAGCAATGAACTGATTTTTCTGAAAGTGTACAATCGTTAAATGATTTCATTAAAAAATAAAAAAATAAATAAAAACATATTATTGAGACATATTATTAATAATATACTTGTATATGCATTATTATACATAAACATATTACTACATACAAGCAATTTATTAATACAATTAAGAACACAAAAAGAAGAATTGGAAGTGACCACGTGATATTAAATTCCGGTAACATTAAATTAACATTGTTTAGGTTAGTTTCTCAGATTTTACGTTATAAAAATAATTTTTAGCTGACTAAGTGATGAAATCTGATTTTAATTAGATGGAAAAAAAATTTTTCTTCTTTTATATGAGAAAATATATTATAATATCACAATATTATTTAAATGACTATTATATTATTTAAAAACGTGTAAAAACAGGCAATTTCAATGGAAAGTGTATATTACGTATTCTAAATAATAGTATTTTAAATATAAGAATAACGTAGTATATTTACTTACCAAAAAATGAAACAGCGTCTTCTTCAGAAATACCACTATTAATTAAATGATATTTTCGTTCTTCTTGATTGAAAATATTGATAGATATATTAGCAAGAAGAAAAAAAAAAATAGCGTAAAATAGGTATAGAAACGAGAACGTAACTTATTTCGGTCGTAGAACATAACAATTTTATTTAAATTCATTATCGTTTGCTTTCTAAAATAAAACGATACAAATTCCAACTTATAACTCGCACACATTATATATTTAGATTAATATTTAATATAATATATTTAGACTTTAATACACAATATTTAGACTTACAAAATTTAAAGAAGGGTTCCTTCCTGACATCATAGTGAGCTTCTACTATGGTTTTTTACTGAATCTAATCAAATGTTCATCAATACTTAAAAAATCAATGCTTCTGTAGAGACAACATTGTACTCACTCTAAAATGAAGAGTGAATAACCAAAAAGGAGTGAAATTTTTTTTAACTCAAGTCGAGTTGAATACAATGTTTGAGTGAAATATTTGCTTTGCGTTAAATCGAACTTGAGTGGCTTATATTTAAGTGATTCTTGAATTGTTTTTGCTCAAGCATGATTTGATGAATGAGTTATTTATTATTTAATTCTGTGCGAGTTATAAGTTGGAATTTGTATCGTTTCATTTTAAAAAGCAAACGAAAATAAATCAAAATAAAATTGTTATGTTCTACGATTTAAATAAGTTGTGTTCTCACATCTATTTTACGTTTAATTTTTTTTTCTTGCAAATATATCTATCAATATTCTCAATCAAGACGAACGAAAATATCATTTAATTAATAATGGTACTTCTGAAGGAGACGCTGTTTTATTTTTTGGTAAGCAGATATACTTTGTTATTCTTTCTTTTAAAATACTATTATTTAGAATAAGTTATATACATTTTCCATTTAAATGATCTGCTTTTCAAAGTTTTTAAATAAAATAATAGTCATTTAATTAATTTTTCAAGAGAAATTTATTAAAATTGAAAGTTTTGAATGTGGATGATTATTGGAATTTGGTAGTGATTATTAGATAATGTGGAATTTTTGACCCAAGCATTACTGTATACAGTAATATTTGCGCCAAAACTTTTCTGAACTTCTCACAGTTTTATAAAAACAGCTGGTGATAAAGTGCAACATATGATTGTTTCAAGGTACAGTCTCTGGCCAAATTATTAGGCGCAGTATAAGATTCAATGTAAAATATTTAATTATCAGGTGATACTATACAGCTTTATTGTTTTTATGTGGCTGAAACCGGTTTGCCCCTGTTAACGTTCGTGTATTAGTTCGTGTGTTAGTTAACATTGTAATGGAATACGTTAAAAATAAATATAAATAGGAAGTATATATAAAATCTCCTGAATAAAACCCATTACATGTATGTTTAAATATAAAAGTATTTGCATATAAACTCGTGTACAGCATGTAGTTATTAAAAAAATACAGTGCGTCTAATAATTTTATCTAATTATTACAATATACTAATATAATACCTGATATAACAAATATTCTATATTTATATAATGTACCATCGAATTTATCCAATCGTCGAATTTATATTATATATCGCCTTATTTAACCAATTGATACTAAAACGTAGATAAGTTCAAACGGTTTCAGTCCCGTAAAAACAATAAAGCTATATAGTATATACTGATAATTAAAATTTTACTTAGAATCTTATAGTGCGTATAATCATTTGGCCCGTGTCTGTATATTCAATTGTTAGCAATCAGCATGTGTTCATTACGGTAAGCTTGTTTTAGTTTCCCCCTCCTTTTTTTTTCATAATCAATGCATTTCTCTAAATGTCTCAGAAGAATTAAATACATCATAATTACGGATATAACCTACCGTTCTATATTTTCAATTCACAAACATCCTTAAAATATAATAAGGAATTAAAAGGAATGCATTGAGTGTGATGCGGCATAAAAAATAAATTACAGATGGGTTTCGCAAACAACTCTGTTTGGGTAACTGTGGAAGATGAGAAAGAAAATATCTCCTCCAACAAGAAGAAAAAGCCACTAAAAGATCTCTACACCATAGTTCCAGGGAGGGATGGAAGCTCGTTAAATGTACCGTGTCCAGCCAGAAGAATTCTGACTGGCAGTGATAGACTCAAAAAGCTGTCCGGAAAAGATGGCCGGCGCCACACTTTGTCCCGTTGACCTCCCCACCCTCACCCCCCTCACATCATCTTCTGAAGCAGCAGTGGAAGGCTAATGATCCTGGGGAAGTGTTGCAGAAGAGAGAAATTTAATCTGGGAAAATGGAGAGATTGCCGGAAAAGGGATGGTCGAGATCAATAGATAGACTCTTTCTCACACACACATTGTAAATAATTAGGCACAGCGCTGTGAGATTTCTCCTTGCAAGCCCGATATCAGACCAAAAATATCGCCCTTAGGATAAGGAGCGCAATTTTATGAATGTTCATAAAATTACTATGAAATAGATAAAATAATGTGCATAAAATAACAACAAAAAGCTGAGAAGTGTAGCAGAAAAGAGAAATTTAATGTGGGAAATGGAAGAGATTGCCGGAAAAGGGATGGTCGAGATCAATAAATAGACTCTTTCTCACACACACATTGTAAATAATTAGGCACAGCGTTGAGATTTCTCCTTGTAAGCCCGATATCAGACCAAAAATATCGCCGTTAGGATAAGGAACATAATTTTATGAATGTTCATGAAATTACTATGAAGTAGGACACTACTGCAGTAAATGTCAGGAATAGAGTGTGTAAGCATGAACGGAATGCTTATTTTTGCTGACAAGGAGTCCAAAATTGTCAAAAATAAGCTTACGTACTATGAGAACCGCTTCATTAAGAAAAAAAATCTTTAAAAAAAATAGTAATAATTACGAAAGGAAGAAAATTGTGATTATATTATTGCAATCATTCATTACCCATTTGTCAAATGTTTCTTTTCTTCCTTAATACCTGTAGACTTTCATAAGCAAAAATTATCTTTGGTTGCAGAAACTGCATCAATTGATTTGTCCTTTTATCGTTGTTCTTTGGTTTTCAATTCCAATCAATATACATTTATGACGACACAAAATTCTTTCTCTTCTTCAGTATTCATATTTATATCATATAAAATCATCGCCAAGACAGTAATCATAAATAAGTAAATCACGAAATGAATGTTAAAATAATTTAAAATAACACTTCACAAAAACATTAAAAATATTCACTGGGGAAATTAAAAGAAAAAACTCAGAGTTGATCGAAGTTGTTCATTTCATTTTATAGTTTTAACTCAAGACAATATATAAATAACAAACAGCAATTATCAAACAGCAGCAGTCGCCATAGCAATGAATGCAATGACGACGCATGCGCACTGTTTACTATTGCTCTTGAACGGTGACACTCCAAACTCATCCCCAGACATCCACCCTCCTAGCGAACAAAAGGCATCGTTAGGGGATTTAGAGAGGCACACCTGTTACTAATTATGGTCAAGTTGGGGAAAGTTAAAGATACTATAGGGTTATTCTTTTTTAAGTGTATTCTTTGGCGCGTTTGCAAATAAGCCATGAATGTTGTGTCTCTTCAGTATAAACAGCCAAAGAGGTTAACATAATATTTTGGCATGTTTGTGAATATTGCAATGGTATTAGCATCGTAATTTGGCGACTGAAATTAACATAGCACATCGTACGACAACCGCAAATCATTTTCACAATTGTCGAGATCCACGTGCCGCAATGGCTGAGTTTTATTTTTTAAATGCCCAAAGAGGAGGCAAAATCTTAGTCAATAATAATTTCACATACACACTAAAACGGACATCTAACCAAATCCAATTTTGGAGATGCCGTCATTTAAAGCCCCATTGCGGAGCTAGGCTCCGCATTAAAGATGATACGATAATTTTAAAGGAAGGAGAGCACAACCATGAGGATGATTCCGAAAAGATTAGGTATATGAACTTTTCTGAAGAGATGGAGCTAAAGGCTGCCGAGAGAATTACAACACCAGTTAAACGTTTGTACGAGTAAGTTTTAATTTAATGAAATGTCTTTTATAAAGAAATTAAATTTTAAGTTAATGTTTGTGTTAAATTAACTAAAAAAAGTTTAGAATTTATATTTTGACAAATTTTAAATTTAAAAAAAATTAAATATTCTTTCAANCTAATAAAGTTTGAAAATATCCTATCTGTAACTCCGAACTGCTCGACCGTAGCGCTTCAAAACCGGCGCCAATCGATTCCTCGTGGCCAAAAACCCCAGACCCCCAAGTTTACCGGAGTTTATTAATTCTGGGGCGATTTTCGACTTGGCAACCATTCCTCGTATTATAGTATAAGATATAAAATCATCGCCAAGACAGTAATTATAAATAAGTAAATCACGAAATGAATGTTAAAATAATTTAAAATAACATTTCACAAAAACATTAAAAATATTCGCTGGGGAAATTAAAAGAAAAAACTCAGAGTTGATCGAAGTTGTTCATTTCATTTTATAGTTTTAACTCAAGACAATATTTAAATAACAAACAACAATTATCAAACAGCAGCAGTCGCCATAGCAATGAATGCAATAACGACGCATGCGCACTGTTTACTATTGCTCTTGAACACAGTTGAAAAGTGTGATGACGTCCAAATAAGGTGCGCACGCCATGACAACATCCATTTTGCCAATGGGTAAAAATTAAGTTTAGAAATTAACGAATCATATTGGATATTATAGCATTCGTAATTAAAAATTTCTAAAACAATCTTTTCCTCAAAAATGCCAAAATAAATTACCCGAAATAATATTGTAATTTTCATCGATTTTAGACCCTATCTTCCCTAAATCGGCGGATGTTGCCAATACAGTTCTTAAGAAAAACATACGAATTTAATGTACTTTCATTAATATTCTTTAAAAAATAAAAAAATAGTCTATGTTTTTCGTTTAGTCCAACCCATCTCTTGCTTTTCGAAGGAAAAAAAGAATTCTGATAACATTTATGAATACCAATCCTTCGCCCTATGTCAATTCCATCTTTCTTACTTACTACGCTACACTAAGTTCGTCAAAAAAACCTTTTTCACCTATTAAATCACTTTTTAAGAAACAAATTCCCTTCAAAGCCATTCATTTTTTCCCTCCATTTCGATTCCTAAACTGCCGCGTTTTCGGTAAAAGCTATCTGCCAGTGGACAGAGAGGGGGAAAAAAAGTAGGGAAAAAATGAGACCGAAAAATGAAAGAGTTCTGGGTTTTTAATATGAAGAAAATTACTTTTTCCTCTTCTTACGAGACATTAGTATAAAGCTGAAAATAGTACTTCCACCCACCCCCCTTCCAGCCTAATTATAATTGGCTAAGGCAAAAGAGGAGAAAAGTTCTCAAAAATGGTGACTTGCTCCTCACTTTATGCCAATTTATACTCATTTTTTCACCCCCTTCCTCAACGTCTTTCATTTGGTGTTCTTCTCTCTTTATCTTGACGAGTCTTTCACGCTTTTCTACGACTTGTCGTAATTGCTCCCGTCAGATTGGCTCATTTCTTTCCAATCTTTCAAAAGGTAGAAAGAAAAAAAAACCTTTCCTACCCCCTTCTAAGTTAGAAAAGAAAAAAAGAAAGAAAGATTATGACTTTTTATTGTGATGAGGGGGCTACTGTGAATTTAACCTTTCAATAGGACATATATAATTTTTTTTTTCTGGTCCCATTATCAGAGTCTTCTTTTTTTTTTCTTCTGTTCTCAATAATGAAAGTGGATCATCTGAAACGCGATAAGCATTCGATTCATTTATTTTTAATGTTCGGGATTCTCTCCCCCCTACCCCCTTTTTTTTCTCCTCTTGTCATTTCAATATCAACATTTTCTTTTTCGGGGAAAAGAAATTTTTCAAAAAAAATCATTTTTTGCCAAGTGGAACTGAAGAATTTATTTATTTGGCTGTTTTTGGAAGTCTCGGTCATCGCATGAAATTACATTTTTTTTTACATGAAATAGCTTACAGTAATAGTTATTCTACGGCTAGGATGTTGATTTCAATCTTACAATCTCAAACAAATCTTCAAATACTAAAAATTTATTTAACATCAAAAAAAGTAATTAAAAACAACATTGAAAATAACCTTGAAAGGAAAAATAATGCTCTTAAAATTTTTCAAAACATGTTTTAACTAACCTTTCTTTTCTTTTTTTAAAGTTATGCCTCGTATTTTGACACTTCCTTTTTTTTTGTTATTACCCATTGGCAAAATGGGTGTTGTTTTGTGTTTGATGGCGTGGCAACGTATTTGGACGTCATCACACTTTTTCAACTGTGTTCAAGAGTAATAGTAAACAGTGCGCATGCGTCGTCATTGCATACATTAAGGCTCCTATACTATGATGGGAGCTGAACTATTCGTCATGTTGGAGAAGACAAGTTCCTGGCCACCTGGAAGTAAAGTTCGCTTATGTGTGGTAAATATCATTTATTTATTCGTCATTGTATGCGTTGCTATGGCGACCACTGCTGTTAGATAGTTTTTTCAAGGTCTGGTTTCTTAGGACAAGCGCCTTATCTCAGCGTCAGCGGGACGTCAACGTCCCGCTGACGCCAACAAAATACTGGTTTGTTAGCTCAAGGCCTGGTTTCTTAGAACTAGCGCCTTATCTGGGCGTCAGCGGAAAGTTGACGTAGAGCTGACGCTAAAAAAATACTTTTTTGTTAGCTCAGCGTGAGCAGTCGGTCCAACGCAGACATTATCTCTCATTGCGCATGCGTTAATAACGTAAACAAATATTTATTTTGAATTTGTATTGATTTTGTTATTGTCGACCAGTGTTTTAGAGAACAAATAATGACTTTGTCCAAGAAAAAACACATTATAGCTGAGCTAAATGAAGAGTGCTATGTTTAATGAAGAAGCTATGTTTAATGTCAAAATCAAAATCTTGGCTGATTTCAATGTGCTGTTGGATGTTGTCCGCCATTGCTTCTGTGGTTAACGTCACGTTGTAATCCAACTGCAGTTGAGTTGGACGGCAATTGTAGTTCAAGATGAGCGTTCGATGACGTATACTATCAAACTCACAAATGGACCAATCAGAGGTTAACGCTGATTTCCAGCTGACGGCGTCCTGTCCTAAAAGAAACCAGGCCTTTTGAATTATTTTTTTTAAATATTTTTTTAAGTTAAAACTTCAAAATGAACTGCACAACTTCGATCAACTTCAAAGCCATAATCTCAAAAATAGAATTACTCAAGTCATAAAAAAAATCAGGCTAACATAAGCATTAATAAAAAAATCGACACTATAAGATCAAATTTTAAAAAAAGCAGATGATAATTTTAAAATTTCTTGAAGTTGACTACTTTCACCTTTGAGTTTTTTCTGTTAATTTCCCCAGTGAATTTTTTTAATGTTTCTGCGTAATGTTAATTTAAATTATTTTAATATTCATTTTGTGATATACTTATTTATAATTACTATCTTGGCGGTGATTTTATATGATATGAGTACTGAAGAAGGAAAAGAATTTTGTGACGTCTTAAGAAATGTGTATTGATTGGAATTGAAAACCAAAGAACAAGGATAAGAGGACAAATCAACTGATGCGGTTTTCAGCAACCAATGACAATTTTTGTTTATGAAAGTCAATTAAGGAAGAAAAAGAAACATTTGACCAATGGGTAACCGGTGATTGCAATAATACAATCACAATTCTCTTCCTTTCGTAATTCTTAGCGTCGTTATTTATTTTTATTATTTTTTTTATTATTATTATATCATAAATTTGATGTGTTTAGAATGTTTATTTTTGGAAATTGCTTTTCATTATCATGGCTCCAAAGGATCTGCTCATTTTCGCTACCATTGACAGGTTGATGGGATAATCCCAAAGTATCTGTAACTTGTAATTACAAATTAAATATAAAAATAAGGTAATAATTAAAATAAACATGCAATTTATGAATAAGATAAAATATCTGATAAAGATAATTATGAATTTTATTAATTTTTAGTTATCTTCAATTACATTGTATTATCAAATGTTTTTGTAGAAATTTTTCAAATTGAAAGATTGCATATTTTTCAAAAACTTTTCACGTATTGAAAAACTCTGTCCAACAACAACACTCGTTATTGGAGAATATTTGAAATGACAAGTCTCAAAGCAAAATTTACACTAATTCATAAAGAAAAAGAAATAATTAACTAGTAAAATTTTTCTCAAAATGGAAAGTATCAATCCTAAGTTCATGAAAAATAAAAATGGAAAGAAAATCTCTAAAACAATGACCAGAACAAAAAAAAAAAGGACATGAACATTGCCCTAGAGTAGAAAAACAACCCCAAATGGGGGGGGGGGAATGCTCATCAACATTTCAAGTCCTGTTTGTGATTGTTAGATTCAAGATTCAACCATTCTTAACGAGCATTGTCTGTGCTAGTGCAAAACGACAATGTGAAGAAAAGCTACTCTTTTGGTAATTATTAACGCATTTGTGATGCAATTTTTAAATATTTAAAAAACTATCCCAAAGTTATAATTCGGTACAGTACAAGTTAATTGAACTGTCACATTGCCTCTTTGCTGCCAGGCTCCTTGGATATGACTCTTGGCCCGAAAAACATTAAAAATGAATTTTTCCAAAAAGTTTTTAGGTGGTGGAATTAAGTAGAAATGGCTCCAGAACTATGCTTGGTTCTTAAAAAGCGAGCTATGGTCCAACAGACTTAACAGTGTACCATCCAGGCATTTCCGATTGCGTCATTAAATCCAGATTGAGCCGTGATGGATCAGGTGATAGAGCGTTCGCCTTAAAATGAGGTGACCCAGCCGGGTTTGAATCCCAGCGATGGCAGGTCGATACGAATCCATATCGACCACAGTGCTGTCGTAAAATATACTCAGTGGTAGACGGATCATGGGTCCCCCTTCCGTCTGGCTAACCGTGGGAGATTCTCGTGGTCTTCCTCTCCATGTAACGCAAATGTGGTTAGTTCCACCAAAAAGTCCTCCGCGAAGGCAATTTTCATCCAAAACTTGATCCAGGAGTTCGCTTGTCTTCTGGATTGGGTTCAAAATTACAAGTTGAACATTAGTAGTCGTAAACCCAAAAATTGAGTCAGCTGTGCAACGACAGTCATAAAATAAAATTATATTAAATCCAGGTTCTCGTTAAATCGAGGCTCGTTATAAGCGAGTTCCATTGCATATACTTATCGACCAGGTGTTCGAGAAATAAATAATGCATACTCTATTCATTATTAAGACTGTATACTGTAGACTGTATACTCTATTCATTATTAAAGCGTTATAGATATTTGTGAAACATTATTAGTTATGAATGGTACATAATTGATGAATGAGCTTAAATAAAATTAATTTTGAGAAAATAAGTAAATAAGTCTGTACAGTATTTTAGGCAGAAATATATTTAAAAAAAATACCATTGCACATTATTGCTTATTTCGGTATTTTTTTAATAATGTAGCTTTAAATAAAGTCTTATAAATTGTGGTTTTCTTCAGTATATGGGCATAGTTAACAATTTTCTTAAAACCAATAAGAACATGTGAACAAGCGTAAATTACAATGTATGCATTTATCTCGGATGACATGAGGAGAAACTTAACTCGGAAATCAGACAAACAGATATATAACGGCAGAATAATATGACCATCTTAACCACACGAAGAGAAATATCTGCACCATAATTTATTATACAATAAGTCATCGTTTTTCTTTTTCTTTTTTTTTTTTTTTTTTTTTTTTTTTTTTTTTTCTTTACGAAAATGACTGTTAACGGTCCATAAAACGAACATTGCAGGGGTGGGGGAGGAAAAGAAAAAGAAAAGGCACACCTTCTTAACTTGATAATATTTCATGCAGACTTTTATTATTATTATTATGGTAATAACTTCGTAATTGAATAATTTATTGAAGCTTTTTGCGCACCATAGTTGGTTATTACATAAATTATTTTAGTTTTTTTAATTTCATTTACGAAAATGCCTATATTAACAAACAGCAACGAAACAAAAAAAACAAAATAAATAAAAAAAAAAAAAATAGGAGGATGAGAATAATCTTTTCTTCTTCTAATTACTTATTACATATTCTTATTATTATAAATAAATATTGTTTCTATGGTGGAATCTTCGTAATTGAATGCGCACTATGTTTTATTATAATTATGCAAATTATACTCAGTTCTTAATTTTAATTGGGGCTATTATGTGTTCTATTTGACTAACATAAGAACAAAACAAANTATCTCGTATGACATGAGGAAAAACTTTACTCAAAAATCAAACAAACAGATATATAACGGCATAATAATATGACCGTCTTAACCACACGAAGAGAAATGTCTGCACCGTAATTTATTATACAATAAGTCATCGTTTCTCTTTTTCTTTTTTTTCTTTACGAAAATGAATGTTACGCTCCATAAAACGAACATTGCAGGGGTGGGGGAAGAAAAGAAGGGAAGAAAAGGCACACCTTCTTAACTTGATAATATTTCATACAGACTTTTATTATTATTATTATGGTAATAACTTCGTAATTGAATAATTTATTGAAGCTATTTGTGCACCATAGTTGGTTATTACATAAATCATTTTAGTTCTTTTAAAATTTCATTTGCAAAAATGCCTATTATGAGCTCCATTCAACAAACAGCAACGAAACAACAAGAAAAAAAAATAGGAAGATGAGATTAATCTTTTCTTCTTCTAATATATTTATTACATATTCTTATTATTATAAATAAATATTGTTTCTATGGTGGAATCTTCGTAATTGAATGCGCACTATGCTTTATTATAATTGTGCAAATCATATACTCAGTTTTTAATTTTATTTGGGGCTATTATGTGTTCTATTTGACTAACATGAGAACAAAACAAAAAAAAGGGTTAATCTTCATTACTTCATGCACACTTTATTATTATTATTAGGGCTATATCTAATAATTGAATGCTTTATTGAAGCTTTTTGTGCACCATACTTTTGTTAAATACACACTTTTGACACTTTTATTATTATTATTATTATTATGGTTATATCTAATAATTGAATACTTTATTGAATCTTGTTGTGCACCATACTTTTGTTAAATACACACTTTTGACACTTTTATTATTATTATTATTATTATGGTTATATCTAATAATTGAATACTTTATTGAAGCTTGTTGTGTACCATACTTTTGTTAAATACACACTTTTGACACTTTTATTATTATTATTATTATGGTTATATCTAGTAATTGAATACTTTATTGAAGCTTGTTTTGCACCATACTTTTGTTAAATACACACTTTTACACTTTTTTTATTATTATTATTATTATGGTTATATCTAGTAATTGAATACTTTATTGAAGCTTGTTTTGCACCATACTTTTGTTAAATACACACTTTTGACACTTTTATTATTATTATTATTATGGTTATATCTAATAATTAAATACTTTATTGAAGCTTGCTGTGCACCATACTTTTGTTAAATTATTTTTGATATTTTAATTTCTTTTGAGAAAATGGGTATTATGTGCTCCATTTAACCAACAGCAACAAAAAAAAGTAGGAAGATTAAGACTGATCTTTTCTTCTTCTAACCACTTAATACATATTCCTATTATTACATATATAAATGTTACTGTGAATGACAGAAATTGGTGATTGTTGACTTCCACCGGTGAATGCTGACAATCACATAGTCGCTTTGGTGAATGCCCGAAATATATACTTGGTCTAGTTAAGTGTCACTGCACCGGTGTACATTTGCCCGGTATGCCCTACATCAATGTTTTTTTAAGGTCAAGTGCTAATGTCCAATATGCGTTTAACCGGTACAGTGATGTTTCTCCCAATCTATCTTCAGCAGATATTAAAATATCGAATAAATATAATAATATCAACGAATAAATTAATATTAAATAGGATATAACAAACGTATCGAACATTCACCAAAGCGACTATGTGATTGTTGACATTCGTCGGTGAAAGTCGACATTCTCTTGATTTCGATCATTCACGGTACGGTAACATGCATGAATATTGTTTCTATGGTAGAATCTTCGTAATTGGATGCGCACTATGTTTCACTATAGTTGTGCAAATTATACTCATTCTTTAAATTTTCTTTGCGACTGTTATGTGCTCTATTTGACTAACGAAATTTGAGAGCGACTATAATTTGAATCGACTATAATTTGAAAAACGAAACAAAAAAAGGATTAATCTTCATTACTTGAAATTACACTCTTTTATTATTTTTCTTCTTCTTCTTCTTCTTCTTATTATTATTATTATTATTATCATCATTATTATTATTATTTTCATTATTATTATTATTATTATCATCATCATCATTATTATTATTATTTTCATCATTATTATCATTTTCATTATTATGGTTGTTATTATTAAAATTATTATAATTATTATTATTATTATTATTATTATTATTATTATTATTATTATTATATGAATTGTTGTCATGGTGACGTAATTGAAAACCTATGGAATGAGCACCATAGTTTGTTATTGCATAAATGATCTTCACTTTCTTTGGGAAATGACTTTTATGTGCATCCTGAGAGGAACATGGCAACAAAAAATATGAAATAAAAGGCTTAACTTCTAATTACTTAATTACTTTTATTGTAATTATTACTTCTTCCTATAGAAGTCTTTTGAGAAGAATATACGTCCCCCCTTTTGTTAAGATGATTCGTAAATGGATTGGATGAAACGAGACCATCTCATTTAATTAATGCAAAATTCTTAATGAGGTCTCCCTAAACATCAATGCCAAAAAGCGGATTTCTGCTTCTGCTCATTTAAATCACCGCCCCCGTCTTCTTCATGGTCATTAGTAATTGCTTTTAATGAATACCCATACCCTTTCCCCATACAGCCGACTAAAATAGTTCCCTTCCTTTTCATTTTTTCCCCTTTTTTCCTTCTTCTTTCTGTGGGGGGAAAAAAGTCACTTTTCCCTTTTCTAAAAGAGTTTTAATTAGCGATTTTTGAAAACCGGGAGATTTTTGGTCTTTGTCTTTGACGACTTTATTATTATCATTTGACGCTGCTTCTACAAGGATGGGGGTTTATCTCTAGCGATAAGATAAAATTAATAATGAGGATAAAAAAAAAAATAATAATAAAATGGAGTTTGGTGAAATGTTTTTTTTTTCTCCTTCCCTCCTTCCTCCGTCATTCATGGAGAGTTAATTGTTGGCCGCATTCAAATGAGCCAGAGACTGAAGGCGAGTAGAACAATGTGCCGCCGCCCCTGTTTGCCTTTCTTTCTGTTCGTTTGTCAATAAACCCTGAGAAGATGAATTGCAAACAAAAGAGACATTTATTTTCATCAACTAATTTATGCATCTGTCTCAACACCTTTCTTAGAAATTACGTTAAGAAATCTATACAACAATATAATACACATGTGTGCAGGGTGCTCTGTAATCACCTTCCTTAATGCATATTTTTGGAAGCCTCGTCAGATCTCAAATTTCAAACACATTAGTTGTCTTTTTGCGGACAATTTTCGTAAAAAATCTATATGGATTTAAAATACTTTTCTTTAGTTTAAAAAAAAAACTAATTTCTTCGTTTCTGTGAAATTTAACATCCCAATGAGTTTATTTCTCAGGTTTTGCATCCGAGAAAATATTTATTCAAATACAAAAACAATCGTGTATGTTGCGTGAAAATCTGCTTCTAATTTTAATTTCTAATTCAATACGTTTGTTTTGAAACTTGATAAAAATCTGACTGTAACATTTAGTGTTCCTTCAAACATAAAAGAGTCCTATATAAAATTTTGATAATGTCCGGTCCGCCATTTGACTGGTGTTTTTAATTGCTGACCTCGGCCTCGTGTAAGTTGGAAACCCCTGCTATAGAGCGTCTGATTTTGAATTGAAAGCTTATTTATTTGTATAATTATTTAACCCTTTGAAGCAGAATTTTCATTAAACACGTTTTTCATTATTTTCTATTAATTTATGTTATAGTAAGTGCAAAATATTAAACGTGGAATTTTAATAATTTATAGTTATGAAATAGGGAAAGATTAAGGACACTTCCTCGGCAAGTATAAACTGACGGCTTATTTTCGAACAATGATTTTTCAAGTCTCTTTTTATTTAGATATACGAGAAACAGTAATTCATAATAAGAATTTAAGTTCACAAAATCAACTATTGATGCATTTTTGAAAAAAAATTTAAGGTTAAAAAATTTTTTTTCAAGCTAATTTCTTTTGGATTTTACATTTTAGTACAAATATATAATTCCGATAATCTAACTGATTGTTTTACTATTAGACTTTTTCTAATTAAAAAGTACTAAGATGCGTTTTTACTTGTAATTTGAGAATCAGAAAATAAATATATAAAAGAGACATCGGTGTCCCATCTGCACCAAAAAGTTAATAAATTAAAAAAAAAAAAAAAACNTAAAAAAAAAAAAAAAAAAGTGCATTTAACTTCAGTTAATAAAATCTTTCTATATATAAAAATCTAATGAAGGCGTGTCAGTTTGCCATTATTGTCCTTGTATTTTTACTGGCCGTAAAAATCACGTGGTAGGATCCAGTTCCTCCTAATTCATTTCCATATTGTTTTGGTTGTCATCAGCATAATATTAATAAAAGTCATAAAAGTAATGTTTTTCTATAAATATTTTTGCATTCGAAATTTAAAGTTATTTTCATGTACTGCTATTATTATGCTTTTAATTCGAGAGTTTAAAACTAAGAGAATTGATGTTTTTCAAAATTATTATTATAATGTAATTCTGCTCTACATTTTAAGATAAAGTTATCTGGAAAAGTGGTTTAATCTTATTAACCGTTCTACAATTATTATTTTCGTGCAAATAACATTAATATACTGTTATAAATTACAGTTTAAGAGATCTGTTAAATGATTTAGAACTTAAAGATCAGCTTTATGTAGAATGAGATGTAAGAAAAATAGTATTTAATATATCCGCCCGTTTGGTAAACGAAAATATTAGATTAGAGTTGTGAGCTCATAAAATTTGTTTGAACAATATAATGTTATAATAATATAAATGTTATTTTTAAAAAAATTATTACTTAGAAAAATTACTTCCGTTCACCAATAGATTTAATTATTTATGATACTAATAGACAATAATATTTGGACATGGGAAAGTGGAGGCTCAAGCGTAAGCAAACGGAATTCCTTTTCGTACATACATTAAGTGAATAATTTTAACTCTAGTAGAAAAACTGTTTTACGCCAAGAAACAACAATTACTGAGAAGCAAATCATCAGGGTTGTTGAGCAGCAGCGAACACGGGGGCTTAGCCCTTTAGTATAATCATAAACAGAAAATATACCGGAGGAAAAAAAAAGTTTTGACACTTTCAGTTGCATTATTTTTATTTTTTTTTCCTCCAAAAGAAAAAATTTTTTTCGCATTTTGCATTTGTAATTGAATTGAGTCTGCAAAAATTTTTGATCATGCCAAAAAAGAAGTCTTTGTAGTTACGTTTGTTACACTTGTAGATACGTTATTATTAAAATATTTACATTTTGCATTTGCTTTGCAAGATATATAGTTGTATTATAATCTCCGCTTAACACATCTATTACTATGATATAGTCTCTAGATATTTAAAAATGTTCTCGAAGAATAAGATGCTTAATCTTTATTTTTATTTTCAATTATTATTTTTCTCTTTTCAAATTTTATTTTCATTTATCTTTACAATCTATTTGTCATTTTTTTTCTTTGAAATCGAATACACAATCGAAGCAAAAAAAGTTTGTTTTAAAAAAAAGAATCATTTAATTTAGCAGTAAAATAATAAATAAATGAGTGATTCAGAATGCAGTAATTATTGCATAATACAATAGTATTTTCATCGAGAGTTCTTTGTTGATGAGTGAAAGGTCCCCCCTTCATTCCCAAAAGTACGGAAAGGTTTAAATATTCATTTCCTCTCAACTGATTTGGTGGTAAAACAAAAGAATTCCGTTCTCCATCCAAAGAGAGAAGGCCGGATGGAGATCCTGACAAAAGAAGAAATTTCATTAGCAAAATGTAATTAAAATATATATCTTCTGAAGGCGTTCTTTTTGGCGGCGACAGTTATTTTGTCAAAGGAGTTATGACAATTATTTCGGATCACTGGACCAAGACGACTAATTGCCAGAAACTACTGTCTTCTTTTGATCGGAAGGACGATTTCTTTAAATAAAATTTAAAAAAAAGAAGCATTTTTCTCTTCACAACATTTAGTTAATTCAGTTGCTCTTTATTAATTCTCATTTTGATCACGCGTCAAAAAGTAATAATAAATAAAATAAAAAGGTTACTTATAACTTCATGTTGTTGCTGATGTTATCGTCGGCTATTTAGGCAGAGGGGGTGCGATTGTTCTTATTTTCCAGTGGCGCCATCTATGGCAAAGAATTCGACTTCTGCCACATCCACTCATACACCCATTCATTCCTCCACAGATCGCAATTTTAACCTGAACCAGAGAACGATCAATCTCCAATTCAGTACCCCCAGAGGTTTTGATTTGCTGTGGGAATATGTGACTTTGTGACCCGATAGATTTAACATGCACCAGTTACTGCACTGGGAGTCTTCGCCCGGCTAGATTCGAACTCCTGTTCTCACAAGCGTTTGTCCAGCACCTTGCCAACCAGGCTGTCCCGGCCTACTTAATAAATTCTTCATAACCTAATAAAGGCAGAGATAGCCTATTTGGTAGGGCACTGGGCACATGACCAAGATTTCGTGGGTTCGATCCCCGCCGGCCGAGGACTCCCCGTGCAGTAAATGGTGACTGATGCACGTTAAATCTGTCGTGTCGCAAAATCTTCCATGTTCCCATAACAAATCAATACCTCTGGAGGGTACTGATCCAGGAGCTTCCTTGTCTTCTGAATTGGTTCAAAATTACAAGGCTACGGAGTTGAGAATTATTAGTAGTGGTAAACCCAAAATTTGGTCGGCTGTTCAACGACGGATAAAATAAAATAAAAATAACTTAATAAATATATGAGAAATTTGAATGCGAAACTCTAATGAAGAGCGACATTTTAAATAATTTTTGATATAATGACCGAATTTTTAAGCAAGCTGTAAAAAAAAGGTGTAATACAGCTCTCCAATATTGGTGTTGAACAACTTTAAAAAAATGTGTAGAGGCCCACTTAATTTCAATTCAACACCGAATCAAGCATTCATATTCACTCTAAAGGAGGTAATTAAATCTTAGTTACCAATAATGAAGAATTCTTACACCAAACTCAGGCGCATTCACACCAGTCATGAAATATTTTTATTCCTCAATTTTGATGCACTTTGGGATACCGGCAGAAGATTGTTCACAATCGAGTACGAAATGGTGTGAGTTAGCTGTTGTTTTGCAGATTACAAACAGCAAAAACAAAAGTTCAACGTTACAAATTGTATGAGGGAGTGAACACCTACTCGTAGATGTTGGGAGAAGGAAATAGTAAAGCCAGACACGGAGGGGGAAAGGGAAGAGCGAACGAATTACAACTTATTTTTTTATAAATATACGAGAACAAACTTAATTTTTGAAAAATATTAACTTTCACATTCTACACACACGTATTTGAGGCGTTAAAGAGGTATCCCAACGAAATAGTTGTTATCAATTAAACATTAAGTTTAGTGTTAGAATCGAGTAGTTATTGAAGTATTCAAATTGCTATTTAACTAGGAATTGAATTATTAGTGTTAAAGAGGTCTCAAAAATCAAGCACGAGGGGCTGGAATAGCCTGGTTGGTAGGGCACTGGGCCCATGTCCCTACCGAATGGTTCGATCCCTACCGAAGACTCCCTGTGTAGTAAATGGTGACTGATGCAAGTTAAATCTGTCGAGTCTCAAAATCCTCCATGTTCCTATAACAAATCATACTTCTGGGGGAACTGATCCATTAGCTTCCTTGTCTTCTGGATAGGGTTCAAAATTACAAGGCTACAGAGCTGATATTTATTAGTCGTAAACTCAAAATTGGGTCTGCTGTTCGATGACGGCATTAAAATAAAATAAAATCGAGCCCGAGAAATCCGCGAAGGCTCAGAGGATAGAGCGTCCGCCTTCCAATGAGGTGAGCCGGGTTCTATACGAATTCCGCTGATCGAATTGCATCGTCCATTAAAATTTCATGACAAGGTGGATTTTAGCTGAGCATACAAGATTTTGCGAAAAGACACCTTATAATTACCTAGATTTTAAGATTATTTTCACCTTGAGACTAGCTTTATTCAAGGATTTTTCATTCTTGAAAACCCTAAGTCAAGCTCGATTTAAGGTCTTTATATAAAAGGTTGTTTTACCAAGGTTTTGGATAAGGGTCATGTGAGTAAAATAGAGCAGATTGTAACAGATCTCGTTGTAAGGTTAGATGGTTTACACGTAAACCGTATCACAAACCTTTTTTGGTTTACATTGAAATGTTTTTGTTGAGTTAAAATAAACCTTATTTTGTTATCTGGGATAGCTCAAATTAGTGTTAAATTGAGATCTATTTTTGATCAAATTGAGCGAAACAAGTTACTATAATATGATTCAACTTACAACCGCATTGAGGCTGCAGCAAATTCGAACGATGTTGTGGTTCAACACACTCCGAGTTGTCGTACCCCCACTCATTCGCTTGTAACCTTTTCTTACAAAGTATTTATAATTGGCCAGAAATCTTGATAAAGATTCCTTTTTTAGCCAACTTCATTTTACTTTGCAGATAATCTTTCATAGGTTTTATTAAGTAAAAATGGATTCCCCCCCCCTAATCTTTTTTTTTGGGGGGGGGGAGAAGAAATTTTATTATCGAAGTACGGAGCTCTTATACCGAAAATGCGTGTCTGATAAAATTAAAAAGAAAAAGGTAGATCACGCACCTGAAGGGACAAAGAATTATATAAAAAGGAGCAAAGAAAGACGAACCGATTATTATTCAATAGGGGTCGGTGTCTATTAAGCGGTGTTCTGCACGTAATTGGGCGGTGACCGCTTCTTTAGTGCCCTGGGTGAAGGGAAGGAATAACAGGAAGCGAACTTTGATTAACCATTCCAGGTAAGGCACGCATCAGCAATAATTAGTGTGCCACCATTTGCATAATGGAACACGTTCAGGTGGATCGAAGAATCGAGAAAGTAATGGGCTGTCGCTGTTTCGATGTCGAGTCCATTATGGAAACTTGTCATGGAAACAGTTTATCGAAGCTTTCAATGACCAAGATGTGGTCATGAATCTATGATAACATTAATTGGAAGTCATCTATTCTTTTAGTAGAGTCATTTTAAACCTTGTCATGCCCTCTTTAGATTCGGAGATGGTCTCTCTCTTTTTCAGATTTCATTAAAGTGGATGATATACCAGAAACTACTATCAATTTAAAATGAATTACAGAAATTACGCTATCTTGAATTTTAGATTCCTCAATTTTACGATCCTCAATTTAGAGGGAAAAAATTGAAGTCTTTAGAATAAAGGATGTATAAAAGAGGCTTTTAGTATAAGATAGGAAAATGAAACGCCTCTGTATTGAAGATGTAGTCATGATCGATTAATTGTAAACCAGAAAGTTATCGATTGTTTAATACGGCACGCTCTCTCTCAGTTTTAATCAAAGTGAGTTATTATCAGAACCATTTCAATCTTAAAATAACACTTTTAAGAATCCTTATTTTAAAAGAAAACTGTCGACTAAAATCTTTAGTTCTTAATCTATTTTATTTTATTTTATAACAGTCATTGAACAGCCGACCCAATTTTTTGGGTTTATGACTACCAATGTTCAACTCCGTAACCTTGTAATTTTGAACCCAATGCAGAAGGCAAGGGAACTCCTGTGTCACGTATTGCGAGAAATTTGCCTCTGTGGAGGACTTTTTGATAGACTTAACCCAAATTTACATTACATAAAGAGGAAAGCCACGAAAACCTCGCACGGTTAGCCTAACGGCAAGGGAACTCTAATACATGATCCGTCTACCACTGAGGATATTTTACGTGAGCACTGTGATCAGTGCTAGCTGAATGCGGAATTCATATCAACCAGCTGTCGCTGGGATTTGAGCCCGGTTCACCTCATTGGAAGGCGAACTCTCTATTTAACGCTCTATTTTTTAATCTATTTTATTTTATAACCGTCGTTGAACAGTCGACCCAATTCTGGGTTTACGACTACTAATGCTCTACTCCGTAGCCTTGTAATTTTAAACCCAATCCAGAAGACAAGGGCACTCCTGGATCGAGTATTGGGTAAAATTTTGCCTTCGTGGAGGACTTTTTGATGGAGCTAACCCGCATTTGCGTTACATGGAAAGGAAGACCACGAAAATCTCCCACGGTTAGCCTGATGGCAAAGGGACTCTAACCCATGATCCGTCTACCACTGAGACTATTTCACGTCAGCACTGTGGTTGGTACAAGCCGGATGCGGAATTCGTATCGACTGGGATTCAAACCCGGTTCGCCTCATTGGAAGGCGAAAGCTCTATCCCCTGAGCCATCACGGCTTCCTCTTAATCTATTGAATTATTTCACTTAGGGATAAAAAATATAAGTGTAAAAAAATGTAAGTGTATCTCAACAACTAAAAATTATGGCATCTACTTTCCGCTAAAATTCCGTAGTAAAACACCTTATATAACTCATGGATCTAGGTATTTCATTACACCAAGAATATTCTATTACACTACTTGGTGTAAAGTAGCCACCAACACATCTTCTTATGGGAACTTAATTATCTTTATTAAGTAACTAAAATCATACATGCCATTTTCTTTTCTTTTTTTACTTCTGCTTCCGTGGAATGTTCAGCATCGTGCGAGGCGAAAACAAACGTTCACCTTTTCGTGTCATTTGTAACGGCAATAATGACGGCAAACGATTTTAGCCCATAATTTTTGTTTTGATTTATTCTCCATATGAAAAAAAAAAAAAANAAAAAAAAAAAAAAAAAAAAAAAAAAAAAAAAAAAAAAAAAAAAAAAAAAAAACGTAAAACTGCTTTTTTTTTTTTTATCGTTGAGAACACTTGCGCTATAAAGAGAGTTGCTTTAAAAATTTTAGGGTATTATTACAGTAAAGGGATCGGATGTTGGTGATAAATGCGCTGTTTTGCATTATTTGCATATTTGGTTGCTTTTCATAGATAAGGCATTATTCATAGTTTATTTTTGGTGATCATTTTTTAACATTTAAGATTTTTTCCGGTACTTTGGGAATATCGACCATTTTCGCCAAACCCGATATTATCGCCGAAACTCGATATTATCGCCAAATGATTTATAATTATATAAATGGTTAGATTAAAGAATAATTTATAAAAGAAGTAATAATAATAAAAAAAACTAGAGGATTTTTACTTTGTTTTGATTCTTTTTATTACACTTTTTTATTACGTATTTTTACACTTATATTATTTTTATTATTATTTTTCTTTGATAAATGTAATGTGTTTAGAATGTTTATTTTTGGAAAATTATGATGGCGCCAAAGGATTTGCGCATTTTCGCGAGCGTTGACAGGTCGACTGAATAATCCCAAAGTACAGGTCGACGGTATAATCCCAAAGTACCTTTTTTTCTTCTTTTAATTAATTTAATGAATATTTTTCATTCTAAGAACTTCATTCGTTATTTGTGATTTTATTTTCTTTATAAATAAGTATAAATTTTTCATTAAATCCGAGATTTTAAATATCTTAGAACAACAAGTATTGATTTTGAACGGAATTTTTCTATTCACAAGATTTATTTTTGGACAATAGACAATTGTTCGATTTGAAGAATATTAAAAAAACATGAAATAATAAAGTGAAATTCTGTGATGTTCCTTAAGATAGTTACTAAAAATTGACAAACTCCTATTTATTTTTATCGTATCTGTTTATAAAATAGATATTTATTTTAATTGCCTTATTTTACACTAAATTTATAAATACTAGTTAGAATTTATCTATATTTTTTTCATAAAAAAAGCTAATGTAAAACATATTTCCGAAAATTTAAAAGCATTTTTTATTTTAAGCTCATTTTTGGTGGTTTTTAGAGGATTTTTTATTTTGCATTTTTTTCAGAATTTTTAGGCCCATTTGCATCCAAGTCATGGCTAAAATTTTTGACTAAAAATGTAATAATTAAACTGCGCAAAGTAGAACTTTCACTGTAGCTTTTTTTCCCCCTCCATTCCAATACACAAATATTAAAAAACATTTGATATGTTACGTAAACAAAAGCACAACGCTTTTATAGTGGAATCTTCTTTAGTGCTGGTACTAAAAAAAAATCTGTTATGGTTGGGGGGGGGGAGTTATGCAACAATCACCATACCTTCAAAAAGGAATTGAGGGGGAGGGTGTAAAATAAAGATAAAAGAAAGAGAAGGGGGGTGGAATGCCGGGAGTCTCCATGATTGATGAGAATATGCTTCTTCGGCTCCATTTCCCGCAGTTCCTGTCTGCCGCGATCCCGAATTTCCGGACAAGTCACCCACCAAGCGGCCCCATCACCCATTATTCATCCTCTCCTCCAAAAACTCCTCCTCCTCCCCCTTTTTTTTCCTTCCCTCCCATTTCTTTTGGTTAGCGCCTCCCATCTCTAAGCATACACAACATAATATTGTTGTCTTCGTGTTTATTATGGATAGGGTCTCAAATGGCGAGATGTGAGAAAAAATAATGCGTCTCTTCAATTATTGCAGATTATTCAACTATTATAAGCCACTACGATAATATCACTATTCTTTAATTTAAAGTCTTAATTTTTTTTTTCCTCGGAATGCCTACCCCGCATGAACAGCGATCACTTAAGACAGGGGTCTGTCCAGACATTTTGTGAAAGGTCCGTTTTTGAAAAATTGTGAAAAAATTACTCGTAATTTGTGAATATAAAATAAACGCTAAGTCACGTTCTTTCAACCAGGTTTCGGCTTTTGTGAATTCCTGCAAATAGGGTCCTGTTATTGCAAAAAACTTTTTTCAAAAGGAGTTTTTAAATTGTAAAGACATACAAGATTATGCTCAACGCTGTAAAATTATAATAAAAAAATTGAATTTTAAAAAATAAACAGCAATTGCTGCTACTAAATTAGAGATGCAACTTACAAATATTTGGTATTTAGCCTGTACTGCTCAGCACAGAATATTCATTTCGGACGAATAAAGGAAGAAGCGTCTGCCGAAGACAAAACTTAGTTCATTTACGTTTGTCTTTCTCCCCCCCCCCTTCCCGGGAAGGGTTTATTCGATTAACAAAACAATAATGAAGATAAACAAATTTGTGAAGGGTACGATTAAAAGATAAAAACGGACCCTTCATAAAATAATTTAAGTTAAAATATTTCGTGAAGGGTCCGTTATTATGAAAAGATATTTCGTGAAGGGTCCGTTAACGCAGTGTTCCCCAACCTTTTTATCACCGCGGACCTGTCAACGTTTGATAATTTTACCGCGGTCCGATTTAGGGGGGGGGATTGATTGTTTCTATTTTAGATTATTTTAATTTATTAATTTTAATTCAATTTTATTTAAGCATGCCTTCGAAATAAAATGCAGTTACATCAAAAAATAAATATAAAGTGATTTAACATTTTAACTTACTAGAACGAAAAATCAATGAAAATCCTGAGCTTGTTTCTTTGCCGTGAGACGGTTCCATCTGGGGGTAATCGTTTTAAATCATTAAAAAATTTATGTCACTACCTTCAGGGGCCCTTTTTTTTTTTAATAAATAAAATTTTAATGGAATACAGATATTTTTAATTTGGGGTAAGAACCTAGGAATTTAAATTCAGTTTCAATTAAATGGGTGGCCCGGGACCATTTGATCCACGGACCGGGGGTTGGGGAACACTGCGTTAACGGACCCAAATTTCTTCTAAACGGACCCCTGCTTAAGAGGACGCCATACCGAGGGAGAAAATTTTCCTCGCAAATTCTCTTTCTCCCCTCATTACTAATTTAAAATTTGTAGCACAGAAAAAGACAAACCTAGAGTAAACCATGAAGTTTCACACACTACTGAAAAGAAAATTTTAAAATATACAAATGAAAATAAATTATGAGATGTTAACTTAGGGTCATGCAACGGAGAAGTTCTCACCTAATAATTTGTTTGCATTTTAATATTTTGAAGTATTTTTTGCGGCAATTGAAACTTCAAAACTTACTCAAAGTTTGCCTGAACTTACTTTTTCTTTCTTTTAAATTAGTTATGAAGGAGAATTTTGAATGAAACTATTCTTCCGCGGTATGGTGTCCTCTTAAAGTTATGATCCACTGACTGGAATGAGCAGCGATACGAATTCCGCACCCGGCTCGCACCGACCAAGGTGCTGACGTAAAATATCTTCACTGGCAGACAGATGGGGTAGAGTCCCTTTGCGGTCAGGCTAACCGTGGGAGATTTTCCTCTGCATGTAACGCAAATGCTGGTTAGTTCCATTAAAGAGTCCTCCGCGAAGGCAAATTTCTATCCATACTTGATCCAGGAGTTCCCTTGTCTTCTGGAGTGAGTTCAAAATTACAAGGCTACGGAGTTGAATATTGGTAGTCGTAAACCCAAAATTGGGTGGGCTGTTCAACGACAGTTATAAAATAAAATAAAATGAACTAACCCTAAATATAATAGAATAATGGAGTAGAGGATATTTAACGATACAAAATCAGACACAGAAATGTACTTTTCCTGAATAAGTTTATCCTCTTTTTAGGCAAATCTGGATCTTTGATCCTGAAAATACAAAAGGATAGCTATATCTGGAAAACATGATCTTTATAGTTTAGACAGGAGAGAGGTCGAAAGTTTGGGCCATTTAATGTCACCTTTTTCTTGCTGAACAGTGTTATAAAAAATTTTATTTTTAAATTTTTTTTCTTCCTAAATACTATTAGAAAATAAATTTTTGTAATTGTTAAAATAGATGTAGAAATTTGCTTACCTTATAATTCAAAAATGTTTTGACCACCATTAAAATAAATAAATTAAAAATACTTGTAAAAATTGAAGTCTGTGTATAATTTTCTTTGGATTAAAGAGTTTTATAATGGGATACCTGCAAGTGACGTTGTGTGGGTATCGCGATTCTGATTGGTTGTTGAAACGTGGCATTTGCTTACGTTAGCAACTGTTATATTCATTCTATTTCGATTAAGCCAAGCCCGTCATGTACCAATTCTCTTAAGTGGCACATTCTAAATTCTTTCACAAAGCTTCTTTCTCAAACATTTCAATTCTTTCTCTATATATTTACATAGAGACTTAACACGAAGCTATATACTTTTATTATGATGGGTAATTTTGTTTTATTTTGAACTTATGAGATAATTTTTTTTAATTCCGTCAAAATTTTAAAAAAATGTACTGTAGAGCTATTTAAAAACACATTCATTAGCTATACAAAATAAATATTATATTTAAACATTCAGGATATAGTGTCACATTACAAATTATTCCTTAAGGCAAAAAAAGAAGAAGAAAAAATTTTTTTTAGTAACTATTGCATGCAATAATGAATAAGCACTCTTTTATTTATCCATAAATGTATAACTCAAAAGCTGACAAAGCATAAAAACACAGAACTAACATAACACAGCTTTATTTTTCCTCTATTCACATAATCATAACAGCACTAACAATTTAATAACGCATAAAAAAAATGCTAACATCGATAACATGTAAATAATAAGGTTTAAACATATAGTAAATACAAATTTGCAATAAACAATATTTTTTTTTTATAAAAAAATACGTATTTAAAAGAAATTTTAATTTGCAATAAACAAATTCAATACAAAAATAACCACTAAAACAGCAGCACCATCTATGTTAAACAATGAATACTATTATTAAATCTTATAAAGCAAAACAAAATCAATGTTATTAGAGGAGATACCAGAGATTATTCTTATTTAAATTAACTTACTCAGAAGATAACTTGATTTACTCAGATTCCTAAAGATTAATCTTATTTAATGCTAAAATAAATTTAATGTTCTTAGAGACACAGGAGGTTATTCTTATTTAAATTAATGTTCTGAAAAAAGGCTTGATTTAATCAGATTTCTAAAGATTAATTTCATTTAATGTTCTTGAGAGACACAGATTATTCATATCAAATTTAATACTCTTACAGGAGATGTTGGTTATTCTAAGTTTATGTTTTTACATGATATACAGCAGCTTATTATTATTTTCTAATAGTTGTTCGTACGAACAAATAATGATTAAAAAAAACATAGTTTATGTAACATAAATATGTCACACTTTCCTGTTTTGCTTTTCTTCATTTAGTTAATGAAATTCCTTATTAAATGTGTCTCTTTAGCGAGAGAGAAGAGCATCTAAAATTCACTAAGTTTTTAGAAGCTTACTATTTTATTAAATGAATGAAGATTAAGCTCTGAGAAAAAAATTACAAAATATTAAAAAATTATCTCTTTTTATTATTATTTCATTTTATTTTGACGAATGTGCAGTGAGATTTTTATTGTAACTTTTGACATCTGTAGAAATACATTTTTTTTTCTTTCAAAATTTCAATTCAAACGTGTTTTTTTTTAAAAAAAGATCTTTTAATTAGTGATACAAAAAAAATACAAATAATAATTTTTTTATACATAAAAAAATACATATAAAATTCAGAATTGAATGAGATTTTAAATAATTTAGGTAACTTCCGCCGCGCAATTGAAAAAATAACGCGAGGTCTTTGCAATAGATTTTAAGATAAATTTTTTTGTCAGCTATGAATGTTATGAACGCTAAAATAAAATTTCAGAAAACTGACTTAACAAAGTAGTTTTTTTTTTTTTTTTTGAAAAAAAAAATTGCAATATATGCATATTGCAAAAAATATAAAAATTTTTTTTGCTTACGTTGACTTTTCTATTGCAACGTCTATTTGCTTACGATGGCTTTTCTATTGCAGATTTCAATTTACTTATGTTTTATAGGTTCTTTATCGCTTCTTGTATGCAACAAGTTCGGCTTATGTCAAAGTTCGAGATTTAAGTAATTAAGTTATCATTTATACCTTTTGTTAGAAATTTTAAAATAATGTTCAACTTCAAAGGAAGCATCGTAAGTTTGCCAAAAATTATGGATTTTTCTGCGAGCGTACAAAAACCTGTAGATTGTTTAAGAAAAGAACTTTTTCCGAACAGATTTCCACTGTGTGTATAATAATCTCAATAATTTAAATTAAAATGATCGTCCATTCAATTAGTTATTAGGGAAAGAAATAGCTGAATAAGACCTCTGCAACAGGCACATTAGAATTTGTAGGTTTCACACGAATTAAAAAATCTATGCAAAATTTCTATTTTGAAACAATTCTGACAGAAGATTACAAATAATAAGCTTGGGGCCAGAATAATCTGGTTGGTAGGGCACTGGACCCATGTACAAGAGGTAGTGGGTTCGATCCCCGCAGGCCGAAGACTCCTCGTGTAGTAAATGGTGACTGATGCACGTTAAATCTGTCGAGTCACAAAGTCCTCTATGTTCCCATAACTAATCATACCTCTGGGAGTACTGATCCAGGAGTTTCCATTTCTTCTGAGCAGGTTCAAAATTGCAAGGCTACGGAGTTGAATATTAGTAGTCGTAAACCCAAAATTGGGTCGGCTGTTCAACGACGGTTATAAAATAAAAAGAAAGCTTTAAAACATCCCTTCAAGTCAAAACAAAGTTTTTAATTGATATTTTGATTTTATATCTTACTAGTGAAGTAAGTTCAAGATAGCATTTCTGACCAGGTTCTAAAAATACATATTAAGAGCAATGAATACAGCACCTTCTATTCCTTAGTTCATAAGAATTTTGTCTTTTCGTCTTAATTTCTCCGATAATTAAAATGCTTTAAAATATAGAGGTCACCATAAATGAAATGTTAAAATCCTTCATTTTTTACAAATTTTCAATGCTTTTTTTCTCTGTAAGCTGCAGCGGCCTTAACAAGATTCAGAAATTGTCACTTGAAATTTCAGAATGGGGAAAAAAGTTTTCCCCTTGTTCCCTTCCAGCTAGTCCTGATCACCTTCTTAATTGTTTCGGAGCCCCCTGGAGGCAGCTGTTTGATTGTGGCAGAAGATCTTCGATGATCTCAGGCGAAAGCTTTCCTACACCAGGGGAATGAGCAACAATTTTACTCTTAATAGATACCAAGTGGCTGAAGGGGGGGATTTAATTAAAAAGCGTTAATTTGAAATTAAATGAATAATGAACGAAATGAATACTGCATGAAAACCTGAATTAATTACTGAGGCTATCCAGCACAAAAAGTTGATGACTTAAAATAATAGTCACCTTTAACTGATGTATAAAAACTATTATAATAGCAAACAGCAAACGATGAAAAAGAAAAAAATTTTGTTGAGTCCACCAAGGTTGGCTGGTTTGTGGTTTAACCATGGTTTACTGAAAGAAAATTTTAAAAAAAATATTAAAGTTTTAATTTTTTATTATTTATATAAATAGTTTCAGCTTGAATAGAACCAAACAAAAAATTTTTTAATTTTCTAATAAAAATAATGGGGGATTTGTGTTTTGTTAAATTAACATAAATGCAAGATTTTTTTTAAATATTTAGATATCATAGCTTCCCTGCAAATATATGTATAAAAATTAATTTATGTGATCGAAATGTTCTTGTTCTAACATTCAGCGTCACCAAATTAATATTCTGATCACTAAAAATAAAATTGGTTATATAATGCAATTATTAAACAAGTTAAAATAAAAAGTATAAGAAACACTTTTTTTTTTTTGGTCTAAGACTCTTTATGATTATTACAATCAAAAGCATAAATGGAAAAATGAAGTGCATGTCTGTTTTATTTACTTCTCAGTTCATTCATGCTAATTTTTTTTTTTTTTTTTGTAATCCACAATTTTCTATTGAATTATCTATACTTTATTCATATGAATATTCTGAATTAAAAATGAATTCTGTTAAAAAATATTCAGAATTCATTAGGGTTTGCATGATTTAAATCATGATTAAAATAGCAATTTGAATTTTTTTTTAAATCATTGATTTAAATCAACTGCGATTTTTCAAAAGTCATTTATTAAAACAAGCTGATTTTTTTTCGATAATTTTTTTTTAATTTAATCATAAAAATATTTTCATACAATATAATTAATACATGCATACCTCAGGGTATGGTTTTTCTTTTAAAAAAAAAAAGACTGAATTCGGTGATAATGATGGTATTTTATTAAGAAATAATGAAAGGGATAAGCATGTAAATTATTATATTATATTCATATCCCTTTCATTATTTCATTAAACAAAATCATTAATTTTAATCATGAGTTTTTCTTTTAAATCAATTATTTACATAAAATAATTTTTAAAAAAAACGAAATCACAAAAAAATAACAAAATATTATTTTTTTTCATTCCAGAGTTACTTTATTCTAAAAAAAATGTTTTAATATATTTTTTCCACTAGAATTCTATTAATGGAGCACTGTGTGACTTGTAACAGCTTGAGATCAATAATTAGAAAATTTTAATGGTGCCATTGCATTAAAAAAATAATCGGTATTAATATCATTCAATATTCGTTCATACCAATATTAATTTAAAATTTGTCCACGACTTCTTTAATAAAATATTTTACATTGGTGTTTCGAATAATTTCGAAACAAAAACAGAGTGAATATGCATCTTAACATTTATATTCATAAGTAATTTTTTTTGTATGAATTATTAATTAAAATAAAAGATATTAAATTGAAAATCCTTATCTTCCGATTATTCAAACTGATAATTTTAGCAACTGCATTAGTATTCGTATCAAAAGAGATGTTCTGTATACACACAAATCAGAACAAAAAGCTAAAAATAATGATAACCAAAAAATATTTTTTATCAGGAAAACAGAAATTTTACGACAATTACAAACTCTGATATGTTGAAATAATGAAAAAAAGAAGCAAAGTATACTTTATTTATTTTTAAGATATTAGTACTAAATCTTAATTTTACTATGTAATATGCAACCAGCGTCGTTTTAGCACCTTTTAATCATTCTATTTAAGCACTTTTTAATTATTTTTGAAATAAAATATATACAATATACTGCTTAAAATATATTAAAATTTGTATTGATTTAATGGTACAAAAAATATACATTTCATAAAACTTAATTTATTGCTATTATAAATTGTATACAGCTAAATAATATTAATTAAATTATAATGAAGTATAGCATATTTATATTACATACAAGCAAGAGGGGAAAACATTCTCTAACATATGTCACTAAAATAAAATTTAAATGTTGAGTGTTTATTTGCATATTAAGAGAAGAGTTGTAAAGTAATGCAAAAGCATATTTAAAGTATTCTGTTCTTTTTTTTATCATTTTGTTAATATTTTGAGGAGCAAAAGTGGATAATTTTCAATTGTTTATTGAAAATATTAATTAATAGCTGAATGGAACAGTCAAATATTATGAAATACTTTGGAATGGTTTGGTTAATTTAAATTAAGGCCTTAAAATATTATTCAATGTATTGTTTTAACAGGGTTGTCACTCAAATCTGGAAAAAAACTTCTTGTGTTTTCCCTGTACATATTATACACAAGATATTAAGAGGAAAAATACAATCACCGTGCCCTTGAATAACCTATATTAGTCTAGCTATACTAGTTACAATTGCTGGAAAAACTTAGAGGAAAATGGAACAGTTGAACATACTTAAAACAAATAATACTATAGCATACCTGCCAACATTGGAAAAATAAAATAATGGAGATTTTACTATATTTTTCTAGCAACATTTTTTAGGTTACGAGTAGAGTTTTGATATATCATGTATAATCATATAAGTTAAAAAGAGAAATTGAAAATTGGAAATAATATTAACACTTACATTTAGCTTAAACTTTAAACACTCAACATACTGAAGAACTGGCTACAGCACCATCTCTAGAGGAATAAAAGAAGCATTTTTGCATCAGGGAATATTTTACTGGCAAAATTTTTTTTTAAAATTTCTTCAACAAACATAGAGAAATTTGAGAATACATGGGTAATTTTGATATATATATAATATATATATATATATTTGAGATGGANATATTTTTATTTATTTAGAAGCTACGGGTTAGTTTCAAAGGAGGACGGGCACATTGTTGGACAAGCCGTCCTCAGGGACGGGTAAAATTTCTGACTTTCTTCGAGCTCTGATATATATATATATATATATATATTTGATAATATTTATATATAATATTTAAGAATATATGGGAGAGTCGTAAAATACAGGAATCTTCGTTAAAAAAACAGGATGCTTGGCAGGTATGCTATAGTAAATGAAATAGTTTAATATAGCTCAAATATCATCCTTAAATATCCCATAGATTACCATTTCTTAAAACACAAAAATAAGAAACAAAATTCTTTATATTTCCCAGTTTCTAAAGAAAATCTCAAAATTCCCTGTTGTATTAGATGATTTTTAAATTTTGTGTATTTTCCAGGTTTTCGCTATTCTCCCTGTGGAGTGGCAACCTTGTTTTTAAAAAAAACGAAATATCTGGTTTAAACCAAAAAACACGGCTTAAACAACAACAAAAAACGGTTCAAACCAAACAAAAAATGGTTTAAACCAACAAAAAAAAAACGGTTTAATCCAAGAGAAAATAGTTTTTTTTAAGTAGGCAAACCTGTTTTGTTTTTTTTGTTTTTTTCAACCCGGGTGTCCACTCTGCAAGAGCTAATAAACATCAGGGAACTGGGTTTTTTTTGTTGTTTTATTCAGTCTCTGACAGATTAAAAAAGTCTACAAAATTGAAGTAAAAGATCAGGATTCTTATTGTCATTATGATCATATCTTTATTAAAAAAAAATTCATTCTCATTGTAATTCTAAACTTTAAAAATAATTTTTTCTAGAAATAATAACATAAAACATCTTGAAGCATAACAAGAGAACTTTTAGCAAACACGAAGAAATCTTATAAATTACCATTACACAAGTAAACAAACAATAATTGTTCGCTTCAGGCAACAAAATTGTAAATTTTAAAAGTCATTGATTACATCTATAAGTAAGAAAAAAAAAGACAGATCTAAAAAAAGTAAGTATTAAAATTATTTAATATATAAATGCATTAAATATACTAACATTCAATTAAAATATGTAGCTAAAAAAAACGGCTAAATATAAGGCACGAAAAATATGCAGATTTAAAACTAAGTAAATATTTTAAAGACAACAAAAACAATAAATAGAAACTTTTTTTTTTGTCTTTAAAATTAACAACAATCAATTCGATATAATAAGTAGCATCATAATGCCAGGTTATCACTTTTGCATTATATTTCACAATAACATATCTTTAAACAATTTTTTTTCCAAGCATTTTCCTATTTAACAGAATTATACAACTGTGATATTTACATCTAAATGCAATACAGTCAAATCCCGTTTTAGCGAAATCAGAAATAGCGAAAATTTCAATGTAACAAATATTCTCCAACTCCCCAAATGAATCTCCATAGACAAAATGAATTAAAAATACCGATATTACGAAATTCGATTTAACGAAGGTAAAAATAAGCAACAATTCTCATTTTCTCTCATGATCAAAACATTTTTCCATTCTTCAAAAGTACACAATGATCTCAGAATTCAAATATTTTAACATCTTCAAACTTTAAAGTTTCAGATATGAAAGGGACATGTCGAAAAAGACCAACCACTCGGAATGGACCACCCTGGAAAGACTAAACCCCAACCCATTCATGTTTGAAGAAGTAAGAATACATGTGGCTTTCCAAAAGAGCGAATTCCACTTCAGTTATTTGAAAATGTGCATAATTAGGAGAAGTCTACTGGTTCTAAATCATTTGTACAGAAAAAAATTACGAATAACGTAATTTCCGATAGGTAAGTGATAAAAATCCATTGTTCCTTTTAATTTAATTGCTTTTATGAGCTTTTAAAATATTAATTAGATATTTTCCACACGCAGAGAACAAATAAAACAAAACTGTTATTATATGCAATATTTATTATTTTCTTATGGGAAAAATTCCAATGTAACGAAATAATTTTGCTTAATGTCGAAAGTCGTAATAGCGGTATAACGAGTTTTCGTTATTGCATAGCGATTGCTCCGGTCCCTAGGAATTTGTTAAAACGGGATTCAACTGTAATACTATTCAGTAAAAAGACAACTCTCTTTAAGAAATTTTTTTAAATCAACTACATCAATCGGTATAGGAACACATTGTAATTAAAATTGCAGTTTTGCTCATTCATTAATTTTCAGACGGGGATAAAAATGGCACTAAAATATAACAATAGAAATAAAAGACTATGTTAGCTTTTCATGAGAAATGGCACTTAATTTATAATTTGTTCGAATAAAACATAGCTTACATATAAATTATACAATTGAACAAACATACAAGACATAAATTTGATAATGTAATAAAATCCATAATGATTAGTGAATACTGTTTTGATTATAAATATATAAAAATGGAAGATAAATCTGATTAATAGTTTAATTTTCATTAAACTTTTTATTAGTTAATGCATTATTAATATTTAGAAGTTCTATCAAAATTATCACAATAAACTGAATTTTTATTAAAAAAAATTACACAAATTATACTGATAAAACATTCCCAAGATTTATTCTGCCATCAATTCGCAAAGAACTTACACATATAATTAAAAATGTCATAGAAAACTTATCAACTAAAATAAATAGATAAAAGCAGTTTCAAATTTAAAAACAGAACTATGACACATACAAATTTTTGCAAAGTCATAATCACATTCCTCGAATTTTAAATAAAAACCTAAATATTAATGTAAAGACACATTTTATTAAATTAGAATTTGGTAAAAACTAATATTAATTGAAAAGATTTAGTAATTGAAAAGATTTAGTAATTTAAAAATCATTTATTACATTTCTACCTAATACAAATTCATTTTAGGTTAATGGAAAATTTTCCTTGAATAAGTTCAAAGATAAAATAGTATACTTAAGAACACAATGTTAAACAATATGTTTTACTTCTTTAGAAATTAAAACCATTAAAAGAAAAATTTTCAAAATTATGTTGAAAATAACGTTTTTTTTTAAATTTAATTGCAGAGAACACTTCAAAAAAACTAGAGGGTCAACTTATATTTTCTTGAACAATAAATACACTTATGGAAAACAAATGTTGATAACTTTCTTTAAACTGAAAATCACGAGTTTAAATTTTAAATAGCAGTACGTTTTTATACTTAGCTATTATCGTTTATTCCAGTGTTATCTTGGTTCCAGATAACACTGGAACCAAAGACAAAAAAAGTTCAAAGTTCAAAGACAGAAAACTCTTTAAAAAAAAATAATTCTGTTTATTCAGATCTATAGTCAACTATCTAAGCAGAAACAGATCTTGGCTTTAAATGTAAAAAAGTAAAGTAAATGCAAACAATAAACGTTCTACAAGAAATTAAAATTATTTTATAAACAAACAGTTCTAAAAAATAGATACATAAATGTACAACTAGAATTTTAATTCCACCAATATATCAATTTAAGACAATTAAATCTGTATACATTATTATCTAAAAATATCTAACAACAGTACAGTCTTTGTGCATGGGCACACCCGGGCAGTGCTCGAGGGCCCCAGGCATTCAGGGGGCCCTTGAGAATCTTACTCTTTATAAATTGTATTTAAAGAATAAATAACATTGTCTTATATATTTTTAAAAATAAATATATTCTATTGTATAAAGTGTGTATTTTGTTTTTCTTGCTACAAATAGTGATTGATTATTATGCAAGCAACAATAATTTGAATAGTTTATCACCAGAAAAACTAAAAAAGACAACAGAAAACTATTTTTCTACGTTCCAATGAAGTTTTTTTTGTGGATTCAGCTTTTTGTGGAAATCAAAATGTATTTAAATTTGTTCAAATTATTGCATATGTTAAAAGTGCTTTATTTTATGTATGTGAAGTTTTTTAGTTCGATTTTAAGCAGTATGACATGCTACAAGAAAACAAAACATTTCTGTGCCCGGGGGCCCTGCATACTACTAAGACGGCCCTGTCTAACAATTTTTTTAAAAAAATAATAAAGAAAAGGGTTCAGATCTAAGATTTTAACAATGAATTGTTAAATCTAACAAAAGGGGAAGACCAGCTTTTTTCCTTAAAATGTAATGAAAATATCAAATATTGCAGAGATAATATACAACTGAGTGAGAATTTTTTCCAAGGCTATAATATTCTCACCAGGAACTAGATAAAATGTTCAATACATTTCTTAATATAAGATAACTCATTAAAGCGTACTTTTACACCTTTAGCATTTCATGAAATTCTCTATATAGTAATAATAATATATATATTTACACTTAAAAAAAATTCTGCTAAGTTGGATCTTTGAAGATTCTCCTACGAAGATGCCTGAAAAGATAAAACAAACAAGAAAATTACATTCATGGATGAATGACAGTACCACTCAAGAGTATGTGATAGTCACACTGAGATTTATCTGTACTTCACAGAAATACATGATTGAGAACTACAGGCGAATCTCATGGTGATTTTCACTGTCTAATATTTCGATTTAAACATTTGTCTTATCCCTATAATCCAGAATGAATTACAGTTACTAAAATAGTCACTACCCCAAATGATAAATTAGAATATATATATATATACACAGTGAAACCTCCATTAAGCGGACATTCATGTGACCAAAAAATTTGTCCGTTTACGGGAAGGGTACTCTAATAACGAAATTTAACACCGTAAATTTTTTTTAGAATATTCTCAAAGATGTAGAAATAATTAAATAATATCTACAAGGATACTGTAAATATCTACAAGAATATTTATTTAAACAATAAGAAAGATAAAAAAGAATATATAAAGAAGTTTGATATAATACATAATTCTGGATGTAGCTACAGATAAATAAATATAATTTTTCTATTAGCATAGATACTCAAATTAGACATATGATACCAAATAGGAGCGTACTCTCCTCAGTACGTTTCAATTATTAGGTTCACATCCCCTTACACCTACTTATCATTTGCTGATAGGGAACATGGTTAATACCTTCTTGGAAAATAAACCTCCCATGATTCACAGAAATAAAGTAATGCATACCTGTAAGTCATGAGGACCTATGGAGATGATTATTCACAATTGATCAGCTATCAAGTGTCTGAATAAATGTTTCATTTATATAAACATCTCAAAGATTATACTTCTGATCTCTTTTTTTTACCCCAGTTGTGTTAAATACAGTTTTCAAATTGATAAGAAAATTAAAGAAATTTTCAATGGGGAAGAAGCATTGAGAGAAGTCATTTCAACTTGAGGGGTCTCATAACNAATTATCCTGTTTCTATGTGGTAAGTTATCGTTTCTTTAAGCACTGTATTGCACATTGTTATGCATAAATCTGGCAAATCACTCTTTCATTTATATATAAATTAAGCTATCAGTGCAACAGAAAATAATTTAGTTTATGATAATAATTAATTATTTGTTAAATTTAAGCTGAAATACTAAGAATAACTTACATGATTTCTTAATTTTTTTTCGTCATTTTATTCTTATTATTGTGTTTCCAGGTTTCAAGAAACTCCAAAAAATTTAGAGGATTTGAAATTTTCCATTAAATTTTTAAGAAAGTCTAAACAATATTCATCTGAAATTGAAAAATATTTCAATTCTATCCGAGAATATTTTGATGTTTTGGTAAAATTTGAATTTCCAATCAATCAAAAAGTATGTGCTTACTTAATTGCTTTCAAAATTCATAAGTATTCAATTATTTTTAAATTAATTATTTGGAAATTAATCAGGTATTTTAGCTTCACTTGCATTAAAACTTTATTGTTTTTCTTCGTGTTTTCTTGTATTTATTTATTTTGTTGTATATATATATATATATATATATAGCATAATAAATAAATACAAAAAGAAAGAAGAAAAACACGAAGAAAATTAAGAAAAACAATAAGTTTCATTTACTGTGCATAAGCTGCAAGTAAATAGAACTCATAAAATAAGTTCAAAATGTAGAGAAAACATGGAAAATATTAAAGAACAATGAAAAAAGGGGGGAAAAGAAAAATAATAATAAAAATAACAAGAAACCAGAAGGAAAAAAATTCCGAAATTTTTTTTTAGGAAAATTTGGAAAATAAAAGATATAATCTTTTCATCAGCTCACACAATTATATCTGCAAAAAGGAGTACTTTCTAATATTGTATCAATATAGCCAAAGCAAAATATAGCAATACAATAGTGCGAGGACAGCTCAAAAAAATTACAACAAATTAAATCGAACACAATATAAGTAAAAATATCAAGTAAAAACAGAAAATAAAATATAAAGAAAAAAAGAGAATAAAACATGAAATGAAATCTATAAAGCGAGTAGCGAATTCAAATGAACTTACATGAATGGGAAATTTTTTAAGAATGATTTAAAATATTAAAAATAATGTAACAAAAATATTTAAAATCATTCTTGAAAAATTTCTCGTTCATGTAAGTTCATTTAAACTCTAAAGTAAAGAACTCTATACTTAGTAAGTAATGAACTGTATACTTACCTCTAAACTTTCAAAATGTAAATCAACACCCTTAGAATTTTTCTGCATGTCATTTGATTTCCTAGAAAGAGAGAGAAAGAAGTCGTCGGCAAAAGGATCACTCTTTCGGCGGAAAATGCTGTCAGGGCTGAGCTCTTTGGCAAGTTCAGATGTGGAAGACTGTTTACTAACTGAGTCATTCTGAAAAAATACATCTGCGTGATTTTCACCAAAACTGCTACTGCTGTGGAAAAGGCCTTCAGCACTGCTGCCCATTTTATTCTCGTCTGAACTCGAAAATGCTAGAGAGCTCGAAGAGTGTGCTCCATTGGAGCTCTCAGCGGTAAAGCCAGACAACGAAGAACTAGTCACGGAAGAAAATGTCTTCTTACCAACACTTAAACCCTTTTTGTTCTCTTCTGAACTTGAAAATGCAAGTGAGCTAGAAGAACTCTCAGCCATTGAGCTACCTAAAGAGCTATTCATAGAAGCAAATGTTTTTTTACTGGGTGACGGCCTTGGCCGAGCTATAGATAATGGCTTGGGAGGAAGAGGCGGGGAGTCTAAGGTTTCTTTTGATTCAACTGTGTGGCATGTTTCTGAGAAAAGTTTTGAGGATCCATTGCTTTCTTCTTGTTCAATGGAGGAATGGCGTGTTTCGGGAAGGCTATTTTGTGCGAGTACAATATAACCCTCATCGATCTGAGCGTTTGTAACAGACTGAGCTCTGTGGTTTGCGGCTGGGCTGCTGGATGCACTACTATTGTTTGAAGATTCAGAGATGCTAGAAGGGAATTTCCTGGCAGGGGAAGGCAGTGGGGGAACATAATCTACGTTAGACGTTGAATGGACAACAGGAAAACTTAAAGCTTCATGGTCAAACGAGAACCATGTGTTACCTGCAGATGACAATTGTGCTTTCCTTTTCGGCAAAGGAGGTGTTGGGATGCCATTGGATCGGCTCGGTGGCCTCGGAGGTGGTGGGGATGTAACTGAAGGAGCTTCACAGGCTTTAGAAGGCAATCGTGGAGGGGGTGGGGGAGGAGGCGAGTTTGGAGGTGGAATATCAGGAAAATCATCATCAACAAATGGGTTAAAAGGATTCTTGGACTCCCAATTTTGATCCTCTTTACTAGGTGGAAAATCGGAAGTGATTATGGTCATTGTTCTTTTCGGGGGAAGCTTTGGAGGAGTTCCCGATGGTATTGAACTGATGGCAAAAGGGTTATCTGGCTTTTGATCTGGTAAAAGAGATTCAATGATTGGTACTTCCTCGAAAGAGTCATTTCTTGAAGATGACGGAAAGAGGTCTGAACTGTTACAAGAAGTTATTTGATTATTTTCAAGACTGCTGTTGGCATCAACTGAGTTTTCTTCGCCTCCAACCAAATCTTTCAATACTTTTTTTGGTGGATTTTTTATGTCCTGGAAAAAGTCCCTCTTATCTATAAACGGTACATTACCCAAAGGATCTAGCTCGGCAAAAACTATGGGTGTGGATGTTTTGATTTCACATTTTTCAGGACTTTCTTCTTTTAGTTCATTCTCAGAAATGGTTTCACAACCCAACGGATCATCTTTGAGATTTGATAATACGATGGTAGGATTATCAAAAATACTTGGTATAGCATCTATGTCTTGAAAGACCGCATATCTGTCTTCCACTTTTGTTTCACTTAATGCAGAGGAAATAATTGCAGCATTGCGAGTGGTCAGTTTCCTATTAAATGGTGGAGATGGCTTTTTAGAACTAGGTATTTGAGGCACAACAAAATTTTCTGATGACAGCACAGTGCTTGGTGCAACATCTGTCTTTGAAGAATCTGGTTCTTCTACGATTTTACTTTCATTAGCAGGATTAACATTATAATCGGAGGTAGAGGATGACCTTGATGATACAGAAAGGGTTTCTTGGCATAAAGGATTAAACTTGTCCACCTGAAAAAACAATGACTTCCTCTTAAAACCATTGGATATTGAAATTTTCAAGCCTCAAAAATATAATATAAATTTTATTTTAACAGAGACATTTAAACTACATATATTATAATAACGATAAATAACTATTTAAGATCTATTTTGCAAATCAAATGTTCTATAGGGTAACAAATGTGCTTACTCACTAACCTTTTACATTTTTTTATTAAAAATATTACAAATCAAACAATATTAACAATAGATAACTATTTAAGATCTATTTTTCAAATCAAATGCTCTGAAGGGTAGCAAATGAGCTTACTCTCTCCCGTTATATACTTTTTTATTAAAAAATAACACAAATCAAACAATATTAACAACAAATAACAATTTAAGATCTATTTTGCAAATTAAATGTTCTCAACGGTAGCAAATGTGCTGTCCTACCTTTTATATTTTTGTATTAAAAATAATATAAATCAAGCAGTATTAACAATTCAAAAAAATATTTTACTAAATGAAAAGTTTCTCAAGCCTTTTCTATTATGAAAAGGAAAATCAGATCAATGGCAAAATTATGTAAGAAGGTAAATGAACAAAAACTTTTCAGTCACTTTTTATGTTCCATCTATTTGGTGGAGGTTTAGGAGAAAATCTTGATTTTACATTATTAGCTACAAATACTTCAATAATTTGATTATAGGCATGTCAAGATCCGGAGACATAAAAAAAATTTCCTAATGGATAAATTATTTAGCCAGCTTGCAGTATTCTGTAAGAGATTAATAAGGTATTCAGTTGCAAAAATTGTTTATTCCCTTTGCACAGTAAGAAATATCAGCAAAATTTATCCTACACCTGGCTATTAGATATGTATCAAAAACAATTGTCATATTGTTTTAGATTAACCAATTTAATAATTAGTTAAAAGTACCAAATTTATAAATTAGTAAAACCAATGAACAAATCAAAAGCCACTGCTAACTAATTATTTTTGATTTCAGGAGGAAATATTTTGAAACTTATCTTGTTCAATAATCAATTTGAAAACAAATCTGTAAAAGAAGATATAACTTGAATTTACTATGATTCATATCCACTTATTTTTTTTCTGATTTCAACCACATAATCAAATAATTTCAAATTGCTTTTTAGAAAAAATAAAAAAGAGAGAGAGAGAGATAAATTATTTGAACAGAAATCAGTGTTTTAGCATTCTTGATTTGGATGTTTGATATGTTAATTTTTGTTAAACACTCTATTTAGTATTCTATTCCTGAATGTAGATAAATAATTTTGGGTATTCATAGTCATTTTTATTTTTAAAAAAAAAAATAAAAAGATAGCACTAGACTATTAAGGGAAACCAAATATCAACGTAAGAAAACAAACATTATTCTCCTATAGAAAACATGTGTATATTTTTTCTACAATACACTATGATAACAGTATCTACAAAATAACAAAATACAGTTTTAGCTTCTTAGTGTGACACCTTCACTATAAAGACCAATACTTCTGGTCAAGTCCAGTTATCTACATCATAGTTATTTTACCAGATGTTATTTTAATGTCCACTAGAAAATCTGCACTAAACCAACCTCATGACTGGGGTTATTTCGAGCCTTGACTATAATAAAAATGATAACAGTTGGATTGATGGAAGCTGAAGACGTTATGAAAATTAAATAATACTAAGCATCATTACTTTTTACTTATCATTTAGTTTCACAATAAGACAATAATAACTTTGCTCAATGAAAATTAAAGTAGTAGTTGTAAAAACTATTAATTGTAAAGAAATTAAATTAGGAAAAAAGGCATAGTTTAATATTTGATATCCTAACACCTTTCAAATTTCTACAAATCTGAAAAATTATCGCAATTGAACAATCTGACTTTTGTATTCTGTGTTTGATTTTTATAACTATTTTTTTTCAATATTTGCAAATTTATAGTATTGTTTCAATAGTGTGTATGTATATATATATAAAGTCAGAAAAACAATTTTAGCAGAAAACAAAAATTATAAAAATTTAAGACAGATGTCTTAAATTTTTATAATTTTTGTTGTTTTCTGCTAAAATTGTTTTTCTGACTTTATAATTAAAATAAAACAAATTTGGACTCAGCTGCTTTAAGCGTTTTTCCATTTTGATTTATTGTTTTAAATGTTACTTACTTTTTTTGTCTTTTTCCGAATTTGTAAATTAGTTTCATTCTTTGATTTTATATATATATATATCTAATGATTTTTTAGTAAATTAGTATTGAGAGCAACATGATTGAAGAGTCCAGTTGTGCATAATCTTCTTTTATTAAGTTGCGATGGCGAAATAGCAGTTTAACCCCTCTCCAAAGCGGGAGAGGGGGAACAGATATCCCGTCTAAGCTGACGGATTTTATTTTAGCAAGATAAACAACAAAAAGCCACGCAAAATCTTGCGCTCTGCATTTTATAGGATGATTAAAAAGAGTAAAAAGTCCAGCCATATGCTTTTTTCTGTATTCTTACGCCTCATCAAATTTATTTATTACTCAAAGCAAATCGTTTAATCTTTCCTTATATGGAAGTGAAAGATCTTAAAATAACTTCTCTTTTGAAGTATTAATCTAATTATTATTCATTGGCATGTTTTTAGCCTTGAAGTCCCAAAATAGAATTTCTACCCTTATCCTTTACTAAAGATATTTAATGAAAAGGAATGAAGTTTTAATGCTTTTATTAATACAAAAGTATTTAATTTTTGTATTACAT
>NC_092205.1:88896922-88909222 GCF_043381705.1 Parasteatoda tepidariorum | reverse complement strand
GTTTGTAAAAAAATTTCGTATGACATTTATTGCATTGAAGGCTTCCACTTGGGTTACAGCTACAGTCTCAGGATCACTGTCATTGTCCTCACTGTCCACAACTTGTGAAACAATTTCAGAAATTGTAGCTTGTTCGTTGACTGCAACATTTTCCTAGAACTCGAAAGGGGTAATTGCCTTGTAAGGAAGTTAAATAGGCTTTTGTTAGAAAAGAGCTTCCTTCACTTCAGATAAAAATGACCTTATAAGCGATAACGACTTTTAAAACTTGACCATATATCCGATATTTTGCAACAAAGAATTCCTATTCAGTGAGCCGGGACTTTGAAAAGTGACCTTATATGCGGGGTGACCTTATATCGAGGTCTGACTGTATATATATATAAACATCTGCTTTGCTTAAAGAGCTTAGCTAAGTAAACAAGCAGAAAGTGATTAACCTTTGAGCCTCAATTAAGACTTTTTACAATCCATGAGCTTTGAAACAACAAAACTCTGTTGCTACTATATTATTCAAAAACTAAGTAATATGTAACAAAGAAATTACAATTTAATCATAGGAAATCATAGTTAATAACTACTTCTTTTTGTTCAGAAAATATGCATCATATCAAACACAAAAAAATTTATATATGGTACACTTTTTCTATTGTAAACTATTTACATTATATTGATTTATGTTGAACTAAAATTGAATCAATATGAAATAACTAGTAAAGAAAAATACTTTGTAGTGAAAAGCCAATGGAAGAGAAGCACTACTGGACTCAGAGATATCGTCTTCAGAAAATGATAGTCCAAATCCCTGTGATGCAGCTGTAGCGATGCTGTGATCCATGTGAGATATGCCCTATTCGATGTATTAAAACAATTACAAACAAGAATATTTATATTCTCACTATAATCAAAATAAATGAACTTCATAATCCAATCACTTCAATAATCCAAACTAACTATTTTAATACTACTTCAAAATAAGAAGAAAAATTTTTTTTCTAATAAATGAGGTTCAGCATTCCAACCATTTATTTTTATCAATAAATTATAAACAAGTAATATTAAAAATTAAAAAAAATTCCAGTCACTTCCTACTTAGGTCTACAAATAAAAATTTTATTTTAATTACTTTTTATCAAATAATTAGGTACAATTTTTCTCCCATATGAAACTAAAATTAATTAATGAATTAATATTTAAAATATGCATTTGAACTTGAGTAGTTTAATGAAAAGTATTTTATTAACGATTGAAAATTTGAACAAGATACAGTAGAGCGCCGATTATCCGAACCCTTATTATCCGAACGTCCAATTATCCGAACAATGTCTGAATTATTATTTTTTTTATTATTATTATTGCTTTTTTTATAGTTTGGAATACTTTTTAACCTATCGACAATTTTTCTAAATTAAGAAGAATAAACAATATCCCCTACATCTGAAGACCATATTTAATTTACAACCTTTTTAGCAGTTTTCTTATAGTAGCCATACATACATGTATTGTGATACAGTTAAACCTACATACCCCTTTAGCCTGTGGCGTTGCGGTCTGAAATGCGAAGTCTGAAATGCGGTCAAAATGCAAAGATACCAAACAACCCCACAAGTCACCACTTGTGGGGTTGCTTGGTATCTTTGTTAGAGTCCCCACTTAAACTCAAAAAAGAAATTAAACTCCAGAAAAGCTTTCCACATGAAAAATGTTTCCTAGAACGGATTATAGGTTTCTTCATAAATAACACTAAGTTTAAATAAATAACTATCTTTATTAACATTTAGGAAACTTGTAAATTTAACTAAAACATTCTAACATATATAAAACTTAACCACTTTAACATTGAAGCAGCATAGAAAAAAACTGCGAAAAGGTAACCGGCGAGAACATGCCGGACTGCTAGCTAGAACCGACGGGGAGAGAGAGCAAGCTGTGGGGAGGCGGCCAAGTTATATCCAAAACATACTGTGCACGTTTTGCTGATTTCGCCCTTCACGCATATCTCCATTCAGGTATGAGGTTTNAAAAAAAAAAAAAAAAAAAAAAAAAAAAAAAAAAAAAAAAAAAAAAAAAAAAAAATGCATCTTCTTTTAAACGAAATCTTTGCTGGATTTCTTTTGCAATGGAAAATAATGAAAAATGTGGTAAAATCAGAAATTGACAAAAAAAATTATAAAAAACTGAAATATGATAAAAATAATTCCAAATGAAAAAAAAAGTTTAAGAAAAATAATTAAAAATATTTAAAAGTTGAAAAAAAAAACTTTTAAACACGCCAGAGCTATTTTAGCTGCCAGTCCTAAGCCTACAAAAAGGGCGAAGGGAAGTTAGAGTGCATAAATAATAATCATTTACATTAGATTTTAAACAACTTTCCAATTATCCGAACCATGTTCGGTCCCGAGCAGTTCGGATAATCAGGTGTGTGGTATCAGACAACTATAAAAATATAAATTTGGTGACATGGACCTCGCGTACTACCACTTAATGGTCTTTATTGAATTAATCTAACACAGCGAATATAAAATAATTAAACATTTAAATGTGCGCAATAAACTATTTTCTTTTTGTGCAACTAGTTATAGTTGCAATAAGTTAGAAATTATCACTGATGTTATTTTTAAAATAGTATGAGGAAAACTGAATCCCTTATAGTAAACTTTAAAACAATGATTAACGCTTAACCAATCAGAAAATTCCATTTTGTTTTTCACTCATCCCTATTTAATTGATGAATTGATATTTGAAAAAAAACTGCATTAACATCGAGTGTCACTCACACTAAAAGTTTAAAAAAATATATTTGACTACTCGAGTGGATGAATAAAAAATATTTTATTAACGATTGAAGATTTGAACAAGATGCAGGGAGAATGTGAGCTAACAGTAGGAATTGAGAAATGGAACTTAATTATTATTAATAGTATTACATATATAAAAATATTCCTGGGACCATTTAATTACTGGTTCCTTGTCGACTACATAGATAAAGAATTGAAATTATAGGCTGCGAGTAAGCAACTTTGATTCCAGCAAGGAAATTTAACCCCAACACAAAATTTGAAAACGACATATTGTTTGTGGTTGCCTCCTCTTACATGGTGGGTGATACAGGACGGGGGGCTCCTACATTGTGAGGACCACTCAGCTGGGGGGTGGGGCATAAAAATTGATAGATTTATGAAGATTTAAAATGCAGAAAGCCTTATCTTTCAATTTGCTCTTGTAGAATATAAGATTTCTTTCAATTTGATTTTGTGGGGTATCTATTTCATTGAGGAACAAGAAACTTGTGTGCATGCAGCCTAAATAACATGATCCTTAATCAGGAAATCTCTCTATTTTTTTTTTTAAATTTTGAATTTAGTTAAACTACATAAGTAGAGCCGCGTTGGTTCAGAGGATAGAGTGTTCGCTTTCTAATGCGGTGAACCGGGTTCGATTCCCAGTCGATACGAATTCCGCATCCGGCGTGAACCGACCACAGTGCTGACGTGAAATATCCTCAGTGGTAGACAGATCATGGGTTAGAGTCTCCTTGCCATCAGGCTAACAATGGGAGGCTCTCGTAATCTTCCTCTCCATGTAAAGCAAATGCGGGTTAGTTCCATCAAAAAGTCCTTCACGTAGGCAAATTTCTCCCAATACTCGATCCAGGAGTTCCCTTGTCTTCTTTATTGGGTTCAAAATTACAAGGCTATGGAGTTGAACATTAGTAATTGTAAACCCATAAAATTGAGTCAGCTGTTCAACGACAGTTATAAAATAAAATAAAATTACACAACTAACTTAAACACTTTTTAAATTGGTCAATATTTGCAGTTCCCGAATGAAGTTTATCAATACTATAATTTATTTTATAACCGTCGTTGAACAGTAAACTCAATTTTTGGGTTTATAACTACTTATGTCCAACTCCGTCACCTTGTAATTTTGAACCTAATCCATAAGAATAGGGAACTCTTGAATCAAGTATTGGACTTTTTGATAGAACTAACCTGCATTTGCATTAAAAGGAGATAAAAACCATGAAAACCTCCCATGGTTAATCTGACATCAAAGGGACTCTAACCCATGATTCGTCTATCATTGAGGATATTTTATGGACTCGTATCGACCAGCCATTGCCTGGATTCGAACTCGGTTCAACTTATTGGAAGGCAAGCGCTCTATCCCCTGAGCCATGAAGGCTCTCAATACACTATTTGGAAGGGAAAAAACATTTTTGATAATTATTGTTACATACTTTGTGAATTTTCCATACTTATTATTGACAATAACATTTTCAATAGTGCTGATCATATACTGCGAGACAGTGAGTTCACAATATATTTTAAAAAGTTCCTATAAAAGCTTTTCCCAACCTGAAATTGCTGTATAAACAGAATTTACCTCGTGACTGACTTAATCAGGTTGGAAAATTAACAGTTTTTCTAAATTAAAAGGTACAACTTTATTCTGTCATTATTTAAAGGCCAATAGCATTCAAAGCTTTATTATATCACTGCCCTGTTACAATACAATAAAATTTATAACAGCTATTCGAAAAATGAAATTTTAAAAGAAAATAAAAACAAATTTAAAAGTATTCTTTCAGATTATGCTTCATTAAAATGCTTTTTCATACCATTTGTAGGTTATCCATAGTGAACTGCAGATCCAAGAGAGTAGCTGTTGATGCTTCTGGAGAGGCATTCTCATCAGGAAGTGAAACTCTATTCTAAATATTTTAAAGTCATTAATCAGGGTACGTAGCATAATCTTTCAACAAAAAATAAGCACCTTTTAAGCACTCAAAAAATATTTTTAAGGACTATGTAGATTACAAAATGCAAAATAATTAACATGATCATGATAAAATAACTTCTTTCTAACAACTTTTTTTTTAATATTCAAATAGCTAATTATAAAATGTTCAAAAGAATTACAGGTTCGATATCAGAGGGTGAAAAATGACGGTGAAATTGAGAATATCTTGCAATATGCACCAGAGTTGCACATGAGAGAGGAAGAATCTCATCGAACCCAGCTCAATAGACGCACATGCGGACTCGCAAGTATTTCAACAAACATGTAAAACGATTAGCGGTTTCATACGCTACCGACCAATGGCCCGCCGTAATGGATTGTGATTTGAATTGTGAAAACATTGAATAGAACAATGCGAAAAGCAAGCTTTTACATAATACATGGCGAAAATAGACATGGTAAAGAAAAAAATAATTTTTTCAAAAATGGAAAATTAAGCCCTTTTAAAAACACCCAAAAAAGCACTTTTAAGACCTTTTAAAAAACGAAAATTGAAAATAAGCACCTCTAAGCCCTTTTTAAAAATGCTATGCATCATGTAACACATATTTAACAGATCACAACAAATGAAGACGCATCATAGTTATCAATATTTCCAAAAAAAAAATTAAGGAGATTTTTTAAAACAAATGAATATTGCAGAAAAAAATAAACGAATAAGGAATTTTTAAAAAAAATAAAATAGGGATTTTTCAGGAAATATTTTTAAGATTAAATATTAGAGTATCCACTATAATTTTTCTTGAAAATAAATAACTCAGGGTTGCCACTTAAATCTGGAGAAAAACAATTCCTTGTGCTTTCCCTGTACATATAAGACACACTATATTAAGAGGAAACACACAATCACTGTGCTCTTGAATAACCTATATTAGTCTAGCTATACCAGTTTTAATTGATGGAATAAGCTTAACCCCTTAACAATCGTTTAATTTTCAAGAAAATGGTCATAAAAGTGCCTATTTTTTTATACATGTATTTGATTAGTGCTGACATCTATTTTGAAATAAACTAACTATCTACAATTATCTTAAAAAATATCCTGGTACTGCCATCTGGTGTATAAAATTAGAATTAAATTTTTCTCGGGCAAAAGAAATGAATTAGTTTTATTCTTATTGGCGTGTTACTACTGAACACTACAGCCTGGGAATATCACGGGAGCGAGAAATAGAGGGCGAAAGCTTACCCTGTCATTTTCACGGGAGCGAGAAGGAAGGGCTAATATAAGGAACAAGCAGGAGGACAAGCAGGGCTAATATAAGGAATAGCTTAACAACATACGTAAAACAAAAAATGCTATACTAAATAAAATAGTTTAGTATAGCTGAAATATCATCTTAAATATAAGATTGCGCTTTGAGTGGTCACCACTTTCAAAAGACAAAAATAAAGTTCCCTGTATTTTCCCAGTTTGTAAGGAAAAACTCAAAATTTCTGCATAACCCCTATTATTTTGAGTAGCTTTTAAATTCCCTGTATTTTCCAGGTTTTCCCTACTCTCCCTGTGGAGTGGCAACCCTTCAACTTTAGTAACTTTGCATATAAAAAATAGTAGCCTAAATAGTATCATCCTCAGAGAAATAATTAAGATGCTATTTTCATCCATGTAGTGATGTTTTGAGTAATAATTATAATAAACTAACGATAAAAATAACATTTCATGATACAATCTTACAATACAATAACTTAGCTAGATCAGTCAGAAGCTAGAGTAACCATTCTTTTACAAATTTGTCAAAAAACCATATCTAATATAACTTTTAACCTCATTAAATTTTTTCTAAAAATAATTTGAATGATTACCTGCATTCTGGTTCACATCTGGAATCTGGCTCAATTTTTCCACATTAATTATTTTAAAAAAAAGGGCTATTTTTGCACACGTTGCTCATGTGGACGAGTTATGGGGCTAGTGTTGACAAACTTGGTAATTTATTAAGCATAAATTATTTTCAACTCAGAAAGATATATCTAAATATATAAGGGTATACCACCACGGTCCAATGTGCATTAGAGAACATTTTATAGCTGCCTGAGTTACACTGAAAGCAACAGTGGTCTAACCCATAATTTTAATACATAAATATATATTTATAAAAAGTGGAGATATTTGACTGTACAGTTGATTCAAGCCAATCATTTTATTTTATTTTTATTGCCATCATCGAACAGCCGAGCCATTTTTATGGGTTTATGACAACAAATGTTCAACTCCGTAGCCTTGTAATTTTGAACCCAATACAGAAGACAAGGGAACTCCTGGGTCGAGTACTGGGAGAAATTCGCCTTTGTGGAGGACTTTTTGATGGAGCTAACCCACATTTGCATTACATGGAGAGGAAGACCACGAGAACCTCCCACTGTTAGCCTGACGGGCAAAAATTATGTTTTAGCTTAAAATTACAAGGGAATTTTTTATTTTAAGGGAATTTTTTGCTATTGTTAAGGGGATTTTTGGAGCCAGGTCAACAGTGATTTACCACTATTTACCACTAATGCAGCTATTACCACTATTTACCACTAATACAGAAAAATACTTTTATTATTTATACGTTTCTGAATTTAAAGCAACAGTGCTTAGGCATACATCTACTCACAATTACATGCCATCAAGACAACTTTGAAGCAAAACAAAAGCAAACTGTAAAATATTATTCAACTTACAGAATATAAAAGTTCATCGTGTAGATTGATAGAATGAGCACCATTCATGGAATTAGCACCCTTTTCAAAATTTGTAGAGTTTCCATTTGTTGAAACCTGAATTGATGAAATAGGGAATGAAGCATAATAATAAAAAAAATCTAATACAATTCCATAGTATTAAATTGTTGCTTTCTCAGTTTATAAATTGACATACTCAGAATACTAAACACAGATCACATTTTCAAAAAAAAATTTCATCATAAGTCATCATAAAGCGTGAGAAAGAGCATTTCATTTTGGATAATAAATTAAGAAAAGGATTTACAGAAAAGGAATAACATACAAAGATTAATTGAAGCTTTTTATATAACATATATATGTATATATATAAACAATCGCTTAACGAACCTTATTAGAAATTTCAGGGACTTCCTTTTGTTGAGATTCTTTTGCACTTTCAATTTCTTTCTTCTTCATATCAAGAGCAGCCAGGAAGAGATCTCTCAGGGTAAGGACAACATGAGAAGCCTATAAAAAAAAGAAATATATAATCTTTTTCTGTCTTCACAAATAAATTATATCAGAGGATGAAATTAAAAGAATAAATATTAGCCACTGGTCAAAAGGACTAAAAACTTTCACTAGTCCTTACAAATTCATACCTGCCAACATTGGAGAAATAAAATAACAGAGATTTTACTAGCGACACATCATGCATAATCATGTAAGTCAAAAAGAGAAATTCAAAATTGGAAATAATATAAGCACTTACATTTAGCAAAGTAAAAAATATGTATATAAATCTTTATGTAAAGAAGATTTTTTTTAAACCATTATCTATAATAACTTAAACAATGAATACTCAACCTACTGCAGTACTGACTAAATAGCACCATCTGTAGTAGAATAGAAGTATTTTTGCCATTAGTGGATGTTTTATCGAAAAAAAAATTTTTTTTTAATTTATTCAACAAATAAGGAGAAATTTTAAAATACACAACAGGTAAACTGGAGATAGATGCAAAACACAGGAGTCTTTGTTAAAAAAACAGGAGATATGGCAGGTATGCAAATTACTATTTCATTCAAATGATTGAGTCCCGCAGTTTACCGATCATTAAGACACAGTTCCCAACAAATCACCAAAATGAAGCATCACTGTTTACGATCAGTGGGCAGGTGGATGACGACTTGGATCCTTGTTAAACAATTCTACCGCAAAGCGCTAGACTTCGCATGCAAGTCTTCAGGCTACCGAAGCGGGGGTGCCATCACCTCAGCAGAGAATCAAAATTGTGATGGCATGTCTTCGAATCATCCTCAGAGATGTTTCCCAGGCTGTCACCAATAGCCCATTGTGCTGCTCTAGTGTGACGTAAAAGAACTACAACAACATCAAATGCCTGAACGTAATTTTTTTCCGAACCAAATATGAAGTAAATTCAATTTTGCAAATACAGTATTTAATTTTTTATTAACTAATTAAAAAATTCAAATTAAGATTGATATAAATTGAAATTTCACCCTCTTTTTAAGAAACTTGTTCATGGCTACATATTTGCAGTAAGTAGAATATTAAAATTGAGATTAAAAAAAAGTGGTATTAGTTAATATAAATAAATGAATAACATAGAATGTGAAGATTTAAAATTGTATGAAAAAATGCAGACAGAGAAACCCAATCAACTTCCCATTCCTTTACATTAAACTTACAGTAATTGGTCCCAAGTTGTCAAGTCCACTCATTGGTGACCCGTAATTAGATTTTAATAGTCTTGGACCAATTGACCACCATTTATTTCGAACGTTGAATCATACAATCAGGGTTATTGAGGTTTTAACTAGTACTCAGAAGTAAATAATATTCTTCCATAAGATTAGCAATCAAAAAATAATTCAATGCGTATTACAAACTGGTTGTTTTAATGGGATGCATCAAGTTTTAAAATTCCTAACAATATTGTTTAAAAGCATATAAAGCTACAATTTAGAAGAAATTTTAGCTTCTTAAAAGACTCTTTCCGCCAGTTAACTTTTAAAAAAAACGATTATTAATTGTTTCTTTATGCTTCATCTATTACTTCAACTGAAACAAGCTTAAAAGTATCCTTTAGTGACATATTAAAATTATGATCTGTTTCAAAGGGAGAGGATAATCTTTCTATTTTAAAATAGGCAAAATAATACAGACTAAATGATTTTTTTAAAAAAAGGCAATTTATTAAAGTTGCTTAAAATAGCATAATGCTTCCTTGATTGGTTTTAGTTAAATATTTAATTCAAATAAGAAAACAAAAGTTATTTATTCGACCATTAAAATAGGGGAAACAAATTACTCTCAAAACTGCCTTCAATAAATATAACTTAATTAATAAAAATGAAAAAATATTTTTACTGCACTTTCCTTTTTTTTAAAAACAATAAACAAACATTAGGGGGAAAAAAGAACATATAGACTGATTGTCCGTAAGAACAGTAAAATCAGAGTATCTGCCACATTTTAGATTTTCACATCCATGACTTTTCATGATTAATTCCAAGAACTTTTCATGACTTAACGAAGTTACTATTTTCTCCAACAAAAACAGAATAATGAATTTAAAAAGCATTATAATGACATTAATTGAAATGACAGGTATAACCAAAACTGTTATACTCAGCATCTTCATATTTAATGATTTTAAATTCAAAAAACAGTAAAGAAAGAGTTGAAGCAATAAAATAGCTGAGCAAATATTTTTTCTTTCTTTTTTCTGCAGAATTATATTCTAAAGATACTTTTCCTGTTCATCAGAAAGGAAAGAAATACTCCTGATTTTTCTGTTCTCATTTCGGAATAAGAAAATTTGCCAAATGACTGGCTTGCTTCAGCTAGAATTTTAAATTGATAAAATAAATAAAAAAATAATAATTCTGAAATCACAGAAGTTCAAAAAATACTTCTTTATAGAAATGATGCTTTTTCTTTCATTTTTTCAATGAACACCATAATTTTTGAAGAAAGAAAAACATTTTATATTTTAATGAAATATGACTGAGTCTGGATTTTGTTACAAATTCAGATATTCGGAACACCATGAAATTGGGGGGGGAGGGATTCCATCTTAAAAATAAAATTTTTCGGCCACCTAAATCGATGACTTTCCATGATTTTTTTTTTAAAAATAATTAAAATCATGACATTTCATGACAAATTTTGTTCAATGTCGATTTTCATGACTTTTCAGGTGCGCGGATACCCTGTAAATTTAATTTAATAAATTAATATCATTTAAATAAGTGGTCATTGGTTCTATTTTTTGAAAAAGGAAAGAAGAAAAAATTGTGAGGGAAAGTAAGACAAACAATAGTAGGATAGCGGCAATATAGACAAACTCTTCTTATAAGTTCTTACATAAAATAATGTTTAAATATAAAAAATTAGGAAAATATTTACACATTCCTCCTACTTTTTCACAATATAAGAAAGAATGAATATAGAGAAAAGGCAATTAAACATAACATGCTCTCCCACTAAAGGGCAGTGGGATCCACTAAAAAAAAATTATGCTAAAAATATAAAGTAATTCAAAGTAATATAAAGTAATTCAAAAATTTCAATAATTAACACTGAAAAAGAAAACTAACAAAGAACTAAACTGAAAAACTAACAGAACTGCCAAACATGAATAGGAAAAAATGCAGTAGATTATTGCAAGCAAGCAATAATACAAAAATTCTATTTCAATGGGGATTTTTTTTTTTAGGAAACTTACTAAATTTTAGGGAATTTTCTAAAATGTACAAAAATCAGGAGAATTTTAATTAAACATGTAGACCAGGAGAAACTGGCAAAATGCAGTAATCAACTGGAAAATCCTGGAGAGTTGGCAGTTTACATCTTTTCTGCATCAAGTGTTTCGGTTAAATAATACAAATTATAACAGAGAATAAACTAATAGTAATATAAAAGAAAAAATACTACATTAAATTTATAGCATTATTTAATTCAACTTTAAGCTACATTTCACACCAAGTATAAACGCAAGCAAAAGAAAATACGTATACACAATTACATTTTTACAATAACTACAATAATACAATTATGTACGAACAAAGAAAAGGCACTCTACAGCCACTATCAGCATTTTTTATAACTTATCTTTGCATTGATTCCCAAAAAAGACTGAGTGTATGTACAGTAGGGAACCGATTATCCGGAACGATCGGGACCATCGCTATTCCGGATAACTGACTTTTCCGGCTTTCTGAATCGCTACAAAAAGTCGTTTTTTTTATTGTTAAACTCAACTAAAAAAAATATTTTTTTGGAAATAATCTTGAAAAGAAGAAAAAACGATGGAGTAATACACTAATGATTATTTCCAAAATGATGGTAAGGTAAACATCTTTCAAAAAAGAAAGAAAAATCTTAAAATCTTATGAGGAAAAAAAAATTTTTTTTTTAAAAATTGCGGAAAATTTATCGAATTTCGTTCCGGTTTTTTGGTTTTCCGGTTTTCTGATTTCCGGATAACGGGTTCTCAACTGTACTATAAATTTGTTTAAAAAAAATTTAAATAGCATAAATCTTTTACTTGATCTTTTCACTATTTAAAATCTTGTTAAAAATTATGGCACACACAAATTACCTTTTTAATCCAAATGATTAAAATCAAGGTAAAATTTATCATTTGCATTTTTAATAACTTATCTTTGCATGAATTTATGAAGAAAAAAATTACTCTGTTAATAGGCAGTTTGAAAATACTACACATTAGTTTTAAAAAAAATTCAACTTAATTCAAATTATAATTAATAATAATATTCAGGCCCGTCCTCAACGGGGGGGGGGGAGGGGTGTCT